>NW_027459866.1:0-61202 GCF_025594145.1 Primulina tabacum | reverse complement strand
GTTTACTACTGCTGTCCCAAGATCGCTCACTGGTCTCCGCTCGGTCCCGACCTCGTCAATACCTACAACAATCAAGTCTAGTAAGTCTAAAGACTCAACATGTATATCGTGAATAACAAGTAAATATAACATAAAATCGCATGCATCATAAAAATAAAGTATCGTAGAGCGAATGGTGAAAATCGTATCATGAATAATTATAACTACGTGCATATCTGAAAATTCATACGTAAAAGCTTTGCTCAATAGAGCTCTGTCATAACATATCATAATTTTCTGGTAGAGATAATGTTTCTAAGCAAGTGGCCCATAACATAGCATAAGCGCCTGATCAGACTAAACCACAGTATACTGGGCGGTAGAGATCAATCACAGCCCTTGGACTGGATGTTCGTACCCATACATAATCATAACCGGTCGTAAGTCACCGGGCGGAGAGGTCCTCGGTTGTTCCTACCGACTTCCAAACCCATAGCATAAGGTGGCCACAAGACATAAACATATATCTCAAAAATAAACATTTTATATTTTATGCACGTAATATAATTATAACCTTATTTTTACCGGATGAGTTGGATCATTCACAGGCTTGCTGCGACTTACTACTAATATGTGACACATGCAATAAATCTTAACTTGACATAATTTTAACAATAGAATCAAAAACGAGACGATTCGAACCAACAACTTGATTTTTAACCATGGCTTCGTACCAACCCGAACCACATTAAACCGACGTTTAACCATGATTAAAAATACCCCAAATATACTGAAAAATATGCATAATAACTGTAACACACGAAAATAGGTGAAAGGAATCCAAAAACATAAAACGCTCTTTCGAGAGTCATTTTGGCACCTTTCGCCGTAAATTCTCGTACGACCTCTAAACTAGACCAAATCACAAACGGCCAAAACAAAAACTTTCCTAACTCATTGGGGTACTGTCCAGTCCAAGGCCATGGGCTAAAAGCCAGCCAAGAACTCAAACCACCTCCTGAAACCGAACTCATAGTTGCTGTCACCAACAGAATTTACAGCAGCTGCTATTGCGCGTGTGAGGGGAAAAATTCGAAATTTCATGACCATTGGTTGAACCACCAACCAGAGACTCTTACCAACATTCTAAGGCATGGCTTGGACCATGGCTAAGTGATAAAAGCCAACCACAACCCACGCCATTACCTAAGACAACCGAAGTATCAACCGAGTGCACCAAATCTGTGCAATGAAATGAATTGAGTTGTTTTACTGTCGTGGGTCGTTCCAGTGGCCATTTCATCAACCATGGCTCGATCTAGACATGATGAAGTGTTTTATGAACCATGGCTACAGGCTAGGAGCCAACCATAATCCACACAACATCCAAAAACCGAAAGGGCATATACACAGAATTTGAAGAAACCGAAATGCATTTGTGTTGTTGTTGTGAAATTCTGAAGGATCCGTGTACCAGGCTTGGAAAGGACACCTTGGTCACGTCCTAGACATGTTAAGGGAGGGTTCTAACCATGGCTACAGTCCCTGGGACAACAAGATTCGAATACTTCCCTTAACCACCCAAGAACCAAAACGAAGCTCAAATCTGTAGTTTTGAAAATGTTGCTGTCATTCCTTTATTTGTGAGTGTGGGTGCAAACCAACGGACCAATAACATCCTAACACATTCTAATTCATGTCTAACTGAAGACTTGGTTGCCTGGAAACGAAACACTCCCGAAACCAACAAGATTACAGCAACTGTGAAGCACAACCCAAATGCCTAGGTGCTGTACAGATTTTTTTTCGAAAGTGTTGCTGTCAAAAATGGTTTTGGCACTTGATTTATGAACATATTGATTTAAAATAGCTAATATAACTTGATTGTAGAGAAAAGGAATAATATATACATGCCTGGAATTTGTTTTGAAGAAAATAAATCAATACGACGACACGACGCGACGGAACCGAGTTGGATTTCCTTTCTTGTTCTTGTGCTGTTCTTACACGATTAAGCTGCTGTTTCTTTCTGGTGATTTCGAATGTAAGGGTAGTTGATGTTAGGGATGGAGGTGTATGATATAGGAGGTGTTAAAGGGTCTTGAAGTCATTTAGTTGAGAGTTACAAGTGCAAGAAGTTGAATAGCTTATGAATTGCTTCTCATTCCTATGTTAGTCGATGGTTTTATTCCTATTTTTACTGCATAAGTAGTTGGTTTGCTAGGGTGGTGGCTTGAGTAAGATTAATGTGTATCATAGTATTGAATTCAATAAAACTATTGAATTTAAATGTGAGGAATTGCATTCATTGTGAAGGTCATTGAGGGGACTTGAATGAGGAGTTATCACTCCTACAAAATGACTTGGCCGAAATTATTACTAGCTTTTGAAATGTATAATATTGTTTAAGGCTTATATTTTAACTTCTTAATGTTTAATACACTCATTATATATTTTAATGTATTAACAAATTAATTTAGTTTAGAATCTTGCTTAGAATTTTTCATGGCATGCTTGACCTCAAATTCAAGTATTTAAATGCTATGTTTAATTTCTTGACTATTTTATACCTAGATTAATTCATCCCCCATTTACATATTTTAAATTAAGCTTTAATTAAATATTGAATCTTAAAGAATTTATTTACCAACTTAGCTCTAATTAATTAAATAAATTCTAAAACATTTATTTCTTTAAATTAAATTATTCCTTGCCTTAAATTAAATTTAGGAATATTTTCTTATTATTAATCTTATCTCAAATCTCCAAACTCCAGTTCGACCTCGCGTATTTATCCTAAAAAGATAAAAAAACATCTACTTTTAAAATAATTAAAACACTTCATATATATGTAAAATATTCATTTTTAATTTAAATAATAGAAATTATGCATGGCTTATACGTAATCTGATTTTCGGGTTCTACACATATCATCGCCTTTATGGATAGATATTGGAGAAAAATTTAATATTCTTTTTTGCGAATTCCAGTTTTTGTCAATAAAATGAGCAGTAAGACACATATAATTAATTCTCTGTATTGAAGTCCATGTGTCTGTTGTGAGGCAAACTCTTAAACGTGTCTCCTTGAAAAAAAGCTTAAGATTTTTCTTTTCTTCCAAGAAAAGTTCAAAGCAATCCCTTGTAATAGTCCTATGAGATGGAATTCTAAATGATGGTTGTATCACATTTATAAAGTGTCTAAATCCTTCCATTTCCACAAAACTAAAAGGTAATTCATCGAACTATCATCTTGGCCAAAGCTTTCCTACAACCTTCTTGATCAAATATCCAAGCATTGATTGTTATATGATCTTTTGAAATGTTTTGAAAGGCTATTTTTGCTTGTTTAGTTTCCACATTACATGGATTTTTTACACTTTTTCAAATGAGCACCCAAAGATGAAGTGCCATTTAAACTTGAATCGGCGGCATAACTTGAACCACAATAATTACATTTTGCTCTACGTGTCCCATTAGAATCCCCATATTTCTCAAAATGTTCCTAAATAAGAGATCTAGGTCTTACAGATTTTCGCTTTTTCCCAACATCAACCGAATCTGCAGATGACGAATTAGGAGCGTTATCATTTGAACTCTTGCTTTCATCGGTCATACCCTCTTTTCTGCCATCTATAAAAATGAAACAAATTAATCAATCAAGAAACAATAATGATAAACATTTCATGTGTGCCCTTGCAAAATCAAACCAGAAGTACTCCAAATAAAAAACTTTAATTGCTGAATCTTATCACGAGGTAGATATACAAACATATATGGAAACCATGAACTAATTATAGGAAAAATAAAAAAGAAAAAAGAGCAATAATGTATCAATATTATATAGAATGGAGAGTAGCCACAAAAGAAGAAACGAAATTAGCATAACTGCATAAGTAATTGATAGGTATTGGCACCCATTTTCACAACATAGTAACCACAAGACCCATTTTCACAATACTTGATTAGCTCACTGGGCATCCGTGGCTGTGGGTGACTTAATTGAAGCCCTTATAGAAGAGCTTGAACAACATTTGGTCGGTGGGCTTGCTGTTTTTTATGATAATCTTTTGATAATAGAGCTATCATTGCTTCATTGGCTTAGCTAGTGCCACCTGCTCTTCCTTCTGTAAGGTTACCCAAACATAGGAACCATTATTTCTCAATTATTGATAGGTCTTGGCACCCATTCTCATCCTTAGCGACCAGCGTACGTTAAACATCGCTACTCCCACAAAATCCTTACAAAATAAAAAATAATAATATGGTAGCGTTGTGTTGTGGTCTGCATACCTGTGGGCTGTGGATTATGGTGAGTGCCGAGTGGTGACTGGTAGTCGTAATCTAGAGTGGTAGTGGTGAGTGGTGACTGTGGTGAGAAAGAAAAAAAATGTCGACCTGAGAAAGAAAAGAAACGGCAGATTGAAAATTGAGGGTTAAATCCTAATAGGCCCATTATACATAAAAAATCTTATATTATTCATAAAAGCCCTATATTTAACAATAATATGGCCGGTTCGGTTATTCGGTCTTTTGGGGGAGTAAAACCGAACCGAAAAACCGAATCTCATAACTTTTAAAACCGTAACCGACCGAAAAATCGATAAAACCGAACCATTTAAACCAAATTATTTGTTTCGGTCGGTTTTTTCGGTTTTTCGGGTTTTATGCCCACCCCTACCTGTCTACGTATTATTTGATATTTATGGTTAGAATGTGTTGAGTCATTAGACTCATTAGGTTTGGATGGTCGCAGGTGAGGATGATTTTTGAGGGAGACGCTAAAACTTGAGTGGATCTGGTCCGACAGTACACTCCCAAGGGACTTTTATTTTCCTCATTAGATTAAGATTTAAAGTTTTAAAGTAAAGATTTTGAGGATTATTTTATTAAAGATTTTATACTTTATTTTGAAGTTTAGTCGTTGCATTATTTTAAAATGGACATACGATTTTGTGGGTGACGATTTATGGATTTAATGCATTTTAAGATTTTTAAATATTATTTTTATGTTGGATGATTTTGAAGTAAGAAGAAAATGTTTCATTTAAGAAAACAAATTTTTTTTAAATATTTATTTAAATTTTAAAGTTAAAAATAAGAGATGTTTCAGTTGATATCAGATCCAAGGATCCTGAAAGGGTTGTAACTGCCACTCCGATAAGCTCGAGAAGTCATGCCTCAAGTCTGTGAGGTTTACTGCTTTAAATTTTTTATGCAAAATTTTTTAAATGCTTTTATGATATGAAATTTGGAGGTTGGATGTTTTTTTTAATATTAAATGCATGTTGGTTACGTAGTTTGAATGGTGTATACAATTATGCTTCCGAGACGTGAGGAGATTTTGTTTGCATATCTCGAAATCTGCACTACTTAGGATTAAGTTGACGCGAAGTAAACTTGATGATTTAGGACTGCATGTTTCGATTTTATATTGTGAAGGAAGATTTCGAACTTGATAGTTATGGGTTGAATTTAAAGTAATGAGGGATTGAATTATAATAATTTAAAATTTTGAGGGACTTAATGGCTAGTTTTTGAAAATATTGGAGGTGATTTTGCTATAATTCGAAAATATAGGGGCTTAGTTGCATGAATCCGAAAACTTTGAGGGTTAAAATGCAAAAAATTGTGGGTTAATTTGAGAATTCGAGAATTTTGCCTTGATTGCAAAGTTTAGGAAAAATTATGCGGTCATCTTAGCATTAAATTTAAAAGTTAAGGGAGCCGTTTTACGTTATATACGATAGGTTGACAGGCTGTAATGTGATAATTTAGGTTTAGTCGAATAATCTAAGAAATTTGGGATTTACATTGAAATTTTCAGAAAAATAAAGGTTCTAATTAAATGTAGTTGGCAAGTAAATTACTAATTAAGGGTTACATAAGAAATTACGATTGAGGAAGTTAGACAAATATGTAAGTATGAGGATGTCTTTAAGAACGAGAAATATAAGTATTAGCGATTTTGATGAGAAAGTAAGATTTGTCAAATTAATAATTTTTGGGGATTATAGTGGATTATACATAATTACAATTGTATTATAGGTGTTATAAGTGTATGTCGTGAAACACCAAAATATAAATATTAAAAATAGGATTTTAATCAACAATATTTTTATTTTCGATTTTATCGTAAGACACAAATACTTTTTGATTCAACAATTGCTATTGTATCGGAAAGTTTGGGGAGTTTGTACTTAAAATTTCAGAATTATAGTAAGATATTTGAGGGTACAAATGACTGAAGGAGAAAATCAGTAAACAAAATTCGTTTATATTAGGATATTAGGCACAAAACTATTGAAGTAATGTTACGAAGAAATCGAAGAATACAAACTAAGAATATCGGAGTTTGTATAATTTTTGTAAGCTTCAGTTTATAGGATTGAGAAAAAAATATTATTTGGGGACTATACGAGGTAATTGCAAAATTTGGTGAAGTAAGTTAAAAGAAAGAATTTTATTTTGGGTTGACACTGCGATTGCTATGATTTATAAGGTCTAGAAATCTATATTTTGAATTTTGACGCTAAACCTTGTAAGAATGAAGACATTTGGGGAATTTTTAAAGTTATTAAGAAATAACTTATAGGGTCATAAAATATTTATTTTTGGAGGTTATAAATTTTGAATCCAGGTTTCAATTAGCGATTAAGAGTATAGTTGTTGTCAGGAGACATTTATTGCATATGTTGGGATTTTAAGAATGCTAAACACTTAAATTGGATATGTAGGACCTTGAATTATCTTGATTACAATAATTTAAGGAATGACATTTCCAGGTTAAGAAAATTACTCTAATTTTTGGGATAACAATAGATAACTACCTTACGGAAAATAAGTCACATAACACAGATAGGCATCGAGGAAAGAGTAACATAATAAGTTTTGCATTTACACGATACTAAAAGTAAATTATATTAGAAGGTGGATAAAAGTTTTCTTCCCTAGTATGTTCATATTTTTGTAAGTGTAAGGTCATTTGATAATCTTGAGTTCCGAGGTTACATATTACTTTGATTTTATAGCGAGATTTAGAATGAAATTATAACGTGAAATGGTGATTGGATAGATTTGAATCATTTAAGTACTTTAAATGCTTGGGATTTAAGAAAAAAATTGATGATAGTGTTAAGGACAAAATGTTTGGCATATACATGAATGAGCTTTTAGTAAGTACCAGTCATTAAGGTGTTTTATAATCATAATACTATATGATGACTATGGATCAAAACTGGATTTGGTGATACTAATATATTTGGGGAAATTAAATTATACGATCAGGACGACTTAAGGTAAAGTCAACAAATTAACTACTATTTGAATATAAAATAACTTAAATTAGTTTAGGATTTATAATTGATAGATGATGTAGAGTTAGTTAAATTTTGATTTTCTTAAAATAAAAATTTGTTATAAATGTTTAAAAATTGAAGATGCCATATCAGAGTACGCAGCGAAAGCGTGATAGAATGCAAAATTTAAGACAATCAGATTAAGTATGAAGTGAATGAAGGAGCCTAAGCTTTTCAATAATCAAAACTAGACAGATTTCGAGGATGAAATTTTATTTAAGGGGGAGGATTTGTAACGTCTGAAAATTAGTCCACGTAAACCGCATGTATGAAAATTATTAAATTGTTAAAATATTTTAATTAAATGATTTTAGATGCATGAATGATATATTTGAGTGACTAAATGATTAATTGTGTAATTTTACTTGATTTCATAATTTAAAGATTTTCAGACGAATATGGTGGTTGGCCGGTACGGAGGACTGGAGACGATTAAGGTGTTACAGATTTAAAAGCTAAATTTTTATTTTTAATTAAGAAAATATTTATTTTAAATAACTTAACAATTATTGTATTTTTAAGGTCAAGTTTACATTAATTAGCGGGAGCAATGAATTTTATGTCATTTATAAGGAATTTTGGAAATATGTTTTTTAAATATTTTAATTTGAGGCCTAATGATTTTATAAATCTTAATGAACCTAAATTATTATTTTAAAAGTTAGGGTTAATTAAGCCTATTAATTAAGTATTTAAGAAACCTTTTTAAATTCTTTTTAAAAGAGTTCTATACACACACACCACTAATTCCTAAACCCTAGACACACACAGAAACACACACAATTTACGTGAAATTGAAAGTGAAGGTAGAACATCGGCAGAAACTTGGAGCTCTTGGCAAGTGAAGTTTCAAATTTTTTTCTCCTTCGTTTTTCGATTTTCTTCATTGTTCTTCCTTCCAACAACGATCAGCTGATTCTCTTGCATCCCAAAGTAGGTTTTTGGTGGGGTTTCGACGAGAAAAAAGGATAGAAATCGTCCTCCGTTCGTCACCGACGTTCCACCGCTTCGATATTCATCTTTGGAGCATTTTAAACACAAAGGCACGTTTCTAAACTTTTTTTTTGCACCATTAAAATCATAATATGTGTTTTTATGTTTTAAAGCATGAAAATTATATTGATCAAATTATTTGACAGTGGATGAATATTTTTCAAAGTTTTGACTTTTTTGCGCTCATTTGAGACGTGTTATGACTTATAAAGGACATGCTGCCATAAGGGGACATTAAAGGATTGTAAAAAGGTTTGTTTTAGGGGTAAAAAAAGTCCGAAAAGTAGCAAATGAAGTGTATGGTGGAGGCTTGAAAGTTAGGGTTTTCTTACATGTTTTGGGATGTTTCCATAGGCTAGGTTGTAGGGTGCGAAGGGGCTAGTGCGGCTGGTCAGGGCTGGTCTAGTAGGGTCAGTAGGGTTTAGGAGGTGGCTGGTGGTCTGGTCCACGATGGCTTGAGATTGTAGGTTCGTGGCTTGGTTTGGGAGAAATAGGTTCGAGAATAGCTAGGGAAAGAAATGAGGCCAGACCGTGGTTCACGGGAGATGGTTCATGACTCACGGGGGTAGTTTAGGGTTGAAAAGTGTAAGTTTAAATTTGAGAAGAAAATATCAAGTTTTGAATTAATTTGGGTTCAGAATGATTCACGGTTTAGTTATTAAGTCATTAAACCGAAATGCTCGGGTTTACGTTTAAGAAAAATATTAGAAGTCAAATTTAAGATTATATGATGAATTGGAATAGGATCGAGTCAATAAAAGTAAGAAAAAGTAAAATTAGGAAGTTCGAGGTCCAGGGGTAAAATGATCATTTTATGTCCCGGGTAGTTCTAAAGATCTGACAGTGTCCCGAAGATTCATAATACATTCTAAATAATATTTTAAAATGTTTGTGATAAAAATATGATATTTTTATGATATATGCAAATGTTGTACGATTTTTTTCCCGAAAAATGCTATTTTACGATTTTTGAAGGATACAATATTTTATAAATAAAAGAAAATAAAAATATTTTGAAGGATATGAATTGACTGTGACAAAAAAGATATGATGAGGATATCGTGAGAGAAAAAGCCCTAGAGGAGCCCGTTTACGGGAGAAGGCCACAGAGGGAGCCCGATGATTGTATCCATATTTGGCCACAACCTAGTGACGAAAGTTGCTGACGCCCCACCCCCAGGTACCTGGTATTGCTAGATGATCGGTCGATCATGATGATATGATATTCACTTTCAAGTATCAAACTTCATCCAAAATGACATACGATGATGAAAAGCTTTATGATTATATATGATTACAAGTTTTACGCCAGCTTATTTTAAATAAAAATATGATTTTTAAATGTATGTGCGTGTAGAACGTATTATTTGATATTCATGGTTAGAACATGACGAATCATTATTCACTAGGTTTGGACGGTCGGAGGTGAGAATGATTTTGAGGGAGGCGCTGACGCTTGATTGGATCGGGTCTGGCAGTACACTTCCGAGAGACTTTTATTTTCCGCATTAGATTAAAATTTAAAATTTTAAAGTAAAGATTTTGATGATGATTTTATTAAAGATTTTATGTTTTATTTTGATGTTTAGTCGTTGCATTATTTTAAAATGGACGTACGATTTTGTGGGTTTAAATATTAGTTTTATGTTGGATGATTTTGAAGTAGAAGAAAATGTTTCATTTTAAAAAAATTCTCTAGTATTATTTAAATTGTTAAAAGTAAGGGATGTTTCGGAACTGACTTTTTTTCTAGGTTGCAAATAAAGCAGCTAAACTCTGGGATTTCATAAATCAAGCCAGATATACGAAGGAGCTGCTAAAAAGATTTGGAATGGAAACTTGCTCTGCTACAACTACCTCCATGAGGTCATTAGCTAAGTTAGATAAAGACGAATGGATAATCTCAGTCGAGATAACAATATATCGATGTCTTATAGGTTTTTTGTTATAACTAACTGCAAGTGGACTGGAAATCAGTTTGCGATATGTATTTGTGCTTGTTTCAAATATGATCCTAAGAAAAAAAAAACATTACTCAGATGCTAAAAGAATACTCAAAACCTGAAATGAACTAAAAATGTAGACCCTTGGTATCCCAAAACTCATATTTCAATTTAGTTGGATACTCAGATGCAAATTATGCAAGATGTAATCTTGACATAAAAAGTACACTGGAACTTGTAAATTTCTCGGAGATCATTTAATTTCACGGTTTACCAAGAAACATACATCTATTGCAACCTCTACTGCTGAAGTTGAATACCCAGCTGCAGGGAGTTGCTGTGCTTATCTATTATGGATTCAACAACAATTATGAATTATGTAGTTGATAAAAAGAGAAAAAAATTATGCGATAATAAAAGTTCAATCGCATAAGCAACATACAACCGATATATTCACAAAACTACTTGCCAAGCCTAAGTTTTGTTACTCTTAAAATATTTTAGGACTTGTTTGTCTCAATGATGTATATGTTTGGAAGAAAACTGATACAGGAAGTCATACTGATAAGACAACAGTAAATCAGACTTGGAGCGTCGCTGATAGTCAACACTTCTATAATAACTAGGGATGTAAATGAACCAAACCGTTTGT
This sequence comes from Primulina tabacum, assembly GCF_025594145.1. Taxonomy (NCBI): domain Eukaryota; kingdom Viridiplantae; phylum Streptophyta; class Magnoliopsida; order Lamiales; family Gesneriaceae; genus Primulina; species Primulina tabacum. Next base: position 50,278 of record NW_027459866.1, on the reverse strand, counting down.
GAGCTATTCGAAGCTCGATTCGATAAAAGCTCGTTTGAGCTCGTTTAATGAGGCTCGTTAAGATAAACGAATCAAGTTCAAGCTCTACAATATTCGGCTCGTTAGCTCGTGAACATGTTCGTTAGTAAATTCATAAGTAATATCTTAGATGAAAAATAATAATTTTGATATTTAATTTATTGATTTAACATATTAATTATGAAGTATATAGAAAAATCTATTAAATTTATTTATTATAGTAAATTGACAAATTTTAGTAAGAATAATATATTTTTTCTAAATGTATAATTTATCTTTTAATGAATATTTAAATGTACAATTCATATTTATTGAGCTCGTTTAGGTTCGATAAAAGCTTGAATAAACTCGTGAGCCATGAATATATTTGTTAAATAAAGCTCGAGCTCTGCTCGATTATAAACAAACCAAGCTCAAACATTCAAGAGTTCGGCTCGGCTGGGTTCGACTCGATTACATCCCTAATCATAACTGATCTTATATTTAATATTGGTTTTAATGTCTCATTTATTTCTTTAATTAACCATTTAGGGCAATCAACGTTCAAAATTATTTAAATGCGGTTATTTTTTGAAATCTTTAACGTTTTTATTTAATTCCATAGAATTCTCCGATTGGTTAAATAACGTAGGATTTTTAAATTTTAAAAATCTTTGGCAGATAAATTGTCACGTGTCCTGTTTTATCTACCAACTCCAAGGTTGCACATATGAATATCTGTTGCTCTCTCATTTTCTATTTACCAACTCTCGAACTTTCCAAGTCTTTGCATTCTTTCTCTTGCTTTCTTACATTCAAAAGCTTTTCTAATATTTCTTCAAGAAATTTGCAGAAATGACAAGCCCATCCTTTATCGCTAATGCCTACGCCGTGGATTTTGAATCATTCTTCTCACTCCATGATGCTGCAATCGCCGAAGTGTTCAAGCTCTTCTGTTGAGATAAAGGTCAACTGGTCAACAGTTCTGTTTCAGATTCTAAAAGCTATGATTTCTTCAGACATGGAATCTCGTGGATTTGTTATTCTACGTCCTAAGTCTCCTATTTGAAGATGCTGGTGTTCTTCTAAGTGAATCGATAACTCTGCATGAATTCAAGACACTGAATACACATAACATGATCACATTAAGACCAATGGTACATGCCTTAAACATATCTCCTGCAGCCCTGCTGGAGATTAAGAAAGAAATTGGAGAGGAAATGACAGCTTCTAAGAAGACAAATCGTGATAAAAAAGAGCAGCAAAGCTCCAACATCGAAGGCCTAGAAGAAGTTGGTGCTACAATCGAGTGATATTGAGGCTGTTGACATCATTCCTCCTCAAGTAATCAAGAAGCCAAAGACTTTAACATTTAAGTCAGCCTCGTGTACTTTGGCTCCCAAGATCATTGTAGCAATTCCTTTAACTCAAGTTCCTGGAGCATCAAAGACTGCTGAACCAAAGAAGAAGGTTTCTGAACCAGGGAATAAAGTTGTTTCATGTGGTTCCTAAGGCAAAAGCTGTTGCAGTCTTAGTACCACCAAGAGTTATTAGATTACCAGTGCCACCCCCAACTTCTTGACCTTGAGGTATTTTCATCAAGGATTCTATTCAAGATACTAGGTCAGGACTGGATTCAAAGTTTTCAAATAGCTCGCTTCTGGAAAAGGAAAAGAGAAACTGGTGTTATGAGAAGGATGATGAACCACTTTCTGTTGTTCAGACTCAGATTGATTTGTTAATGAACAAAGTTATGGAATATGCTGAAGATCATATTAAGTACTTTGATGAATGGGTCGAGATCAGAATAGTAACCATCTGAAAAGCTCAAGAAAAAGGCTACTCTATCAAGGGGTATTGGGTTATAACAGGATGTTTTGAAGCAGACAAAGACTCAGGTCACGACAAAAGCCTTACAAAGAAGGCACTATTTGATCCAACTTTTGAAGATCCAAAAGTTGAATAATATATGTGCTGAGCAGAGACATAATTATGATAATTAATGCTCAATTTCCTTCGATGATATAATTGTTATAAATCAGTTGTACATAGATTTGTTGACCCCCTTCAAATGAAAGTAAAGGTTTGGGGAGATGAGCATCAGTTTGTCATGCCAAATGAATCTGATGCTGAAAAGAAAAGGCTAATGAAAATACAAGTCAACCAAATTTTGTGAGCCAAGCCGAACCATCTTTGAGCTGTCAGGCCCTACAATTCATCCCGAACCATAACCATATTCTTCAGAACCATCTACCAACCCTTCACCACTTTCTCAGAACCCATTATAGAAGCCCCACTTGAACCGCTTGTTGAAAGTGTTGTAAATGTTCCTTCTATTGAAACAATGTTGGCCCCTCTTCCTCAATGAACTCAAGCAGTTGAATTTTCTCAAGTCAGGGAGATCTCTATTGAAAACGTGGATGAAGTTGTGCAGTATATTGCACAACAACATTTTGAACAAATTTATCAATAAGAGCCTCCTCCTTCTTCAATTGATGAGCCTACTGATATTGCTGAGACTGTGAAAAATGCTGTTGCAATAGAATAACTAGTTTTTCCAGAAGAATTAATGATAACTTCAATCAAAAGAATTTCATTGTTCATGTGAAGGTTTAAAAGATGAGAAATGTTCTAGTAAAAGGATTCCAGTTTATCAAAAGCCCGTCATTAGAACACAATATAAAGCCAAATTGAAGATACAAGGGAAAAAGGGTGTGAATAGCGGGTGAGTAGATTTTTTGAATAGCATAACCATGAGATGTTTGCACCTGATCAAACTCACTTGCTAAGATCGACACGCAATATATCACATGCAAAAAAGTCTACTCTAGAAGCTATGGTAAATGCTGGAATATCCGTCTCTAATGCTGTTTCTTTTATGGAAAATGAAGCATGTGAGCCAAAATTTAGGTTTTATTAGAAAGGATGCATATGACCATATGAGTCGGTTGAAAAAACATACCAAAGTTGAGAATGGAGATGCCACTGCACTAATTCAATATTTATAAATAAGGCTAATAAGGATAATTATTTTTACTGGAATGTTCAATTGGATGATGATGATAGGGTGATGAACTTTTTCTTTAGGACTATAGATGCGAGGTTGATTATGAATATTTTGGTGATGTCCTGTCGATTGATACAACATATAGAACAAATAAGTATAATTTAATATTATGTGCTCCATTTTTGGTATAAATCACCATATGCAGAATGTATTGTTTGGCTTGGCCTTTATGTCAGATGAAACTCAAAATTCTTTTGAATGCTTGTTTGCAACATTTCTTGATTCTATGAATGGACGCAACCACAAACTATCTTTTCAGACCAATGTCAAGCCATGATGAATGCCATAGAAACAATTTTTCCACTTTCACATCATCTTTATGTCAATGGCATATAAATCAAAATGCTCCTTCACATTTTGGGAGTTTAAATGGTGATTCTGCTTTTAAAGGATTGTGGTATAAATGCATGAATCATTGTGATTCTGAAGATGAATTTGAGAGCACATGGAAATATATGATTGAAACATATGATTTGGATGGTCATAAATGGTTGAATGATAAGTACAAGCTTAAGAAGAGATGGTCTACTGCTTTTATGAATGGAAGGTTTAGTGCGGGACTTTTGGCTACTTCGAGAAGTGAAGTCACGATATGGTTTTAAAAAAGGCAGGTAACAAAATGAGTTCTTTGTATGAATTTGTGCTAAATTATGCAAAGATTCAAACTGGCGGGAAAGGGAGAAGACTGAAGATACTCGTTGTCACCATGGTAATCCTGCACAGATTTTGAAAAACCATCCATTGTTGATTAATGCTTCTAATGTTTATACGATGTATATATATCATCTATTCGAAGTTGAATTGGTTAATTCATTGAATTGAAAATCGGTTGAACCACCATCTTGTTTTGGTAATGATTGGAATTGGATTCAAATCAAAGTAAATCTCATGATGAAAACTCAAGGGTTGATATGTGGTGTTCAATAAGCAGAGTCATGAAATAAATTGCAGTTGTCATAAGTTTGAGACAATGGGGATTTTGTGTAAGCATGCTTTGATGGTTTTAATTGTATGGATGTCACTGTTATACCGAATGTTATATTTTGAAGAGGTGGATGAAGAATGTAAGAAATAGAGTTACATTTGACTTTGATGAAAGTGGAAGGGGTGGTGCTAGTCATGTATCTGAAATGGTGTTTGTCAATGAAATAATGAGATCAACCTATGATCTAACTCAACTGAGCAAATCTCATGAGGAGGCAAGAAAATCTTATATGGATTGGTTGACACTGCAAAAGATGAAATCTCTAACCTTGTATCAAAGTTAAGTGTAGATGAGACACAATGTGATGACATTCGAAGTTATGGAGTTTGCATAGGTAACCCACTTACTGCTAAAGCCAAAGGAGTTACTAATGTTAATATTACACGACAATGGATACTAAGAGCAAAAAAGAAAAGGAAAAAGAAAGGAGAAAACAGAAGTTTCAAGTAAGTTTTGGGATAGAAAGAGCAAAAAAAGAAAAGGAAAAAGAAAGGAGAAAACAGAAGTTTCAAGTAAGTTTTCATATTTTCAATTAAGTGAGTAGTTCTATTGAATTAAGTTTTCATATGATCGAGTATATAATTCAATTGAATTAATTGTTGTAACTTTGCATACTATGTTTGACTTGAATTAATTGTTGTTACTTTGTTTGACTTGCTAGGTGCTAAAGGAGCAAAAAAGAAGGGACAAAGTTCACAAAAAACCACCAACACACGAGAAATAAGCAATGAAATTTCATCACAACAACACTCAAATTTCACAATATCGCAATTTCCTTCCACATTCGGACACACTCAACATTTTATTCAGTCGCCAAATACAATGGTAATTTTTTTTTGAAATAAAAACATGCATTATTGAAAAAAATATGTTTATATGTTATATTTTTTTCTATTTAAGATACAGGAGGGTAATGCAAACATCTATTTAGGTGATCAAATGAATTTATTTCCTTATAAGTTTGGGGGTCCTCATTCATCACAAGTAAGGAATTTTGTCTAAATTTTTTTAACTTTTTTATAAATTGTTTCTAATTAATGTTTTAATATTGTTCAGGGACGTGGTAATTGAAGGAAGACCCTTTGTGCTTGCACAAAGTTTCAGTAGTGTAATTGCACACCAAGACAATGTTTCTTAGTATTTATGCAGACTTTTGGTGTGTTTTGTATTCTACAAAGTTTGTTTATGCTTGTGATCAAGATTGCTTGTTAGATCATATTTTTTGATTTTCATTAATGGTACAAGTATTGAAACACCTTTTCATTGTTTTTCCATCTTGGTGGTGTGAAGCTAGATAGATTAAGAGAATATGGTACCAAAAAAAATGTTTGTAGCCTTCGAAAATGTTAAGCAAGAACGGGACGGTGGCTATGATCTGGGTAAGGCATATTTTGCAACTCCAACGTCAAACTTGAAATTTCTATTTAAATTCAAATCCATGATCAGTTAGAATGCTATAATGCTTTTGAAGTTGTTGATATGTGTCCGTGACTAGCATTGATGCTTGAAAGGTACAAATCCAATTCACAACTCTTCCAACTATTTCCAGCTAATAAAAAAAAGGTTAAATCCAATTCACAACTCTACAAAAGTTTAGCAATGTATTAAACAAAATGAAAGTTGAGACCTTCATCCGTTGACCCCATCTCCAACTGATTGGACTTTTGATTGGAGCTAAATTTTAGAATCAAACATGTGGTAATTTCATCACATAAATCAATATCAGAGGCAAGAGAACAAACATTTTAGTGAGAAAATAACATCGGGATTTCCCCATACAGTATATAGAAGAAAAACACAACCATCCTAGTAGTTGTAAGGTTAATGTAAATGGGAGAATGTATTGTCAAAAAAATATCTAATCATCACTATTAATTTTCAGAGATTCAATTTGTTTTTTATCTCCTCCGTCATCTACTAAATTTGCAAGTGCAACTTCCAATTTAACTATTTTTTCAGCTTGAGTGACACTTGCCCTTGCATTTGCACTTGCACTAGAAGGTACGTACGACGTTCCTTCAACACTAGGAGTAGAGGAAGAAGCTGCAACTTGATTGTCCATATAAGAACCAAAAGCTTTTAATGCATCATCCCTAGAAGAAAATGACATGTGAGACGCACCGCTGAATTTATTAACTTGTTTTTGTGCCTCTTCCCAAGTCTCATATACACCAGGTTTACGCCCAATGAAAACTACATATGTTTTCCCCTATATCACAAGAAGAAATAAAGAACATTAAAAAGTTTACACTAAATAATTAATATAATTAACAGAAAAAAATTTAAAATAACGAAGGCGCTCACCATAAACTAAAATAATGGTATGCCAAAGGGTTTTTTTTTTACTGCAACAAAAAAATAGAGAGTCACTACATACATATCAGATCTTATATAATGAACATCTTATAAATAAATCTTCAGAATAAGTATTGGGCAGAATGTTGAATCCTTCATTGCATCAAGGACCTGATGGCTGCAGCGGAAAATAATACAGTAGATAAAATTAAAAAGGAAATATGTCAATAATTAAGCAAATAAATGGATTGATAATAACCTGCAAATTGAAACAGTGAGACTTAAGGAAGTGTGAGCAATCAAATTTAAGTAAAACGAGCACCTCCAATCAAGCATCAATTTAAGTAAAACGAGCACCTCCAATCGATACACAAATTTTTTTTGCAGAAACATGTATATAAGAATACACACATGTTACAATCAAATTATTTTTGTTTTACAGATATACACTCTCATACCGCACATACACACACACAAAGAGTCTAGAGACTTGTTACAGATATACACTCTCATACTGCACATACACACACAGATATACACTCTCATACCGCACACACACACACAAAGAGTTTAGACTTGAGAGTTGGTTTCCATATTTTCAGTGAGTTTTTCGGTTCACCTTGTATCTTTAACATACAATTTCGGAGAAATGAAAATTTTCGAGCCATTATCTTCAATTTCACAGAAATAACAAGAAACAAATCCCACATTTCTTGAAACAAACACAAATATCTCCATTATATAAAACAAATGTACAGTGGCGAGGAAAAGCCTCATCTTGCCTGATTCAATTAGAGGAGCTCGTTTCCGTGCTGTAAAAGAGGAACGGTGGACTCCGAGGTTTTTGAAAGAGGTTTTGAGAGAGAATACGGGGAGAGAGAGGTTTTGAAATTTCTGAAATGAAAAACCACGGCTCAGGTTGAGAGAATAGCAAATATTTGAAAAACACAACCATGGTTGAGTTTTTTTGTTAAATAATAATAAAAATTAATTGACACGTGGCAAAAAATAATTGGAAAGGGGCAGTGCCCCCTTAGGTGGCATCGAATTAAACCAGAAAGTACCCAACTTACTGTTGTCCTTGATATTTTGAAGTCATGGGAAGCAACAAGTGAGAAAAAGATATTTCGGAGAATTTGCTAGAAAAGAGAACCTTCCAGGCCTTCTGATTCTAGGAAGCCCTCTGAATCAAGCAAGCCACCATCAGAATCAGCAAGCCTTCACCTGATTCAAGAAAACATTCAAGATCTCATAGAGAGCATCACAAGAGATAGAGCTTAGTTCAGTTTTGTTGAAAATTTCAGTTTCAATTTAGCAGGAACGTCGTTGTACTTCTTCTAATTAAATTGCTTTTATATGAACTCAATTTTTCGTATTTATTGAGCATAATTTTTTCATCATAAAAATGAGAGAAATTGTTGGGCCAATTAAGTTTTGGTGATTTAACCAAAAAGTTCTTGAGTTAACATGAACATTAAAAGACTAGAAGGACTGAATTCATAAGGAAAAACTAAATATTCACGTGTAAACATTCCCCAAGCCTGGCTGAACATTAAGGGAACGAACTCAAGCGTACTGATTACTTGAACTCAATCGAATATTAAAGGTTACTGGTTCACAATCTACTAATTGCTCTATCATTCTGATCAATTAGGAATTTCGAAGAACATTCTCTGAAGATTTTCCAAAACTTTTGTTTTGAGGATAAGAGCCTAACTGGAAGCATCATAGGAATATCCTCCATGCCATAAATTTTTTTAATTCGTTAAGGCTGCGTTTGATAGGAGATAAAATAAACTAATGATTAGTATGTAAATGATAATAAAAATGATTGTGATAGTTAATATATGATGTAAATAGTATTATGTTTGGTACGATTTTTAATTGTGGGATAATTTTGAATTTTATGATGAAATGACGAAATTGCCCTTTTCTTTATTTTTTCTTCTTCTTTACTCCGGCGACGGCCTGGCAACGGAGGTGGTCTGACGACCGCGTCAAAGGCGGTGGTCCGACGATCGGTGGCGGCCGGCTTTGGGAAGCATTCCCACGGCGTTAGGCGGCCGGAGGAGTCGGGCGGCCCCAGCAATGGAGGTAGTCCGACGGCGGTCGGCGGTGTCCGAAGGCGGTCCGGCGTGGCTCGACGACGGTCCCCGCAGCGGAGGTGGTCCGCGTTGGTGAAAGAGAAAGGGAAAATTGGAAAGAGGGTAGGGATAAGAGGAAGGATAAATAATCCTAGGAGGGAAGAAGTTATATTTAATCACATCTAATACAACCTAATCATTCATAGGAGGAATTGAGTTCGTTAAATAAAAATCGTACCAACATTAGATAAAGTGTGATAAATATATATCCTACTTAATTCTGCAAACCAAACACAGCGTTAAGTGTAAGATTTCATGCGCACTACAAGAGTGAACCTTGTCCAAAAGGACGATGTGGCGCAATTATTATTATATCTGAAAGGGTATTCGATTAAAAAAATTCTACTGTTACATCTTTGTCTATAAATAGATCAGTTGCATGGAGTTTCAGAATCTACATTCTTTACACGAGCCTTGTACATCTTGATATTATGTTTTTAGAGCCTAACTGATTAAGCATATTGTGAAACACATACTTAATGTTTATATCAAATCATTAAGGATCAATTGTGCTAAGTTTATTTTGTTAAAAATACATATAACTGACAGTAAGAATCTTACTGATCAAATTATTTAGGCCTTGAGTTAGCTAGGAGTTTTTGTAGCCAGATATTAGTCCTGATGAATTAGGTTGTTGCAAAGTATTTGTAATCAACAAAAGTTTTCTAGTGATATCCTTTCGGAAATGAAAGAAAAGATGGCGTAAGAGTTATTCAATCTCTTAGCATCCATAAAAAATTATGTTGTACATTTTATTCAGTTATCTAGACTAATTGTTTTCGAGCCAACCGTTTATATTGTTTAAACCAATTCAATGAGTCTATTTTCGCTCAGTTATAGTACCGCTGGTTCATTGAAACACAACTAAAAATAATTAAAATTCAAGTGTTGCAAATCCAACCGAATTATTAAAGATTTCATTGAGATTATTTATTTACTTCTCTCTAATCAATCTTCCGATCATAACAAACTTAAATCTATTATCGACCATCTAAACTTAGAATAAAAAAAAACTATTATGAAACCAATTATAACATAAATAATTATTTTTTAGCCAATGGGCATGCACAAATGTTGGAATGGACTAAAACACTCTTGAATTAACCTGGGAAATAAATATAAATACTCCTGAATATGATTTTTTATAATGTCCATGTGAGACCATTCCTATTTGAAGGGAAATAATGATTCCGAATTTAATTGATTTAATTCCTAATATTTAAATGATTTTCCTAATATTAGTTTTTTCCTTGTTAATTTTGATTTCAGATAATATCTTGTGAGATTTTGCCTTTCTAATAATGAGATAATTAAGCATATATATATTAGATATGCTATTTAGATAATGATTTAATGAGATATGTATATTAAGAGTTATTTCTAATTAAACTCTTACTTTCCTTGTGCAATAGGTTTTCTTGAAGAGAAAAAGTCTACACCTATAAATAAGAGATCAAGGACATTGGTAAAGGCTTCTTCCCTCACAAACATACATACGCACTTGTGCACGTCGTGAATATCAGAGAAATAAGTCATCAAGGATCGTGCTATTTTGAAGAGTGGTGATCGCGTGTTGCCTTGAATGTTGGGGACATCTGCAGACAACATCCGTAACGAAGTTGGCTGAAGAGCATTTTCGTGGCTCCTCTTTTGGCATCACGTTTTTTGCTTTCTTAGTTGATGTTTTATTATTGTCGGTTGTTTTAGAAAGCTTTTATTTTCTCAACATGTTGAGGAAATTGATTTAGTCATAATCACTAGTGATAGATTTTTGTAAAGAGTTTGGTTTTCTAGTGATTAATTTTTGCCATAAGGCACCGCACAAATATTTATACTTGTACAAATTAAATTTGTCCATCTATTTATTTAAAGTGAATTTGTGTTACAAAATATAATATTCTGCTGCATGTTGTCTTAAATGTTGTAACATTGACACAACACTTAAATCTGATAAAATACAAATTTACAATTTTACACTACGGTTGATATACTTAACCACATCTGTCGAACACTATTTCTTACACTATTGAAGTTCTGAAGTTCAACAGATGCAAAACCATTATCTTTTTTCTTGATACATATCTTCGGACATGGATCAAAGAAATATATAAACCATTGATTTAAATTTAATGGATTAATATTCATTTTCTTGATTTATATTTCGTACAAAAAATTTAGGAAAATAACTTTTGTTAGGATCGAAAATGATTTTAAAAAAGAGTGAATAAACTCCTTAAAATAAACAAATAGATTTTGCAAACTTAAGCATGTAAGCATCTCATGTGAATTTTCCGATCAAATTAAGTATGTAAAGAAACTAATAGATAAGTGCGAAAACAACTCTATGTATAAAGTGAAAAAGATACGCAAATATGATCACACCAAGTAAATAAATGATTAAAAGTAAAAATAAACGAAAGTTTGTTTATGGATGTTCGCAGACAAATTTTCTACGTCTTTTTTTCTTCTGTTTCCATAGGGATTCCACAAAAAGATTTGACCATTACAATTTTTTTGTACAAATCCACTTCTGCTTAGTTCACCAACCATATTGAGCTGAAAGTCCCGAAAATATTCAAACAACTCAATCTATTCATAAACATTTTTCGGTAGTTATGATAATTATCACAATAAACTATAGCTCGTGTAAGTAAATGATAAGTGAGAAAAAAAGGAGCACTTAATGATCCTTAAAACAATCTGATACAATTTTTAGCTTTTGTAAATCATCTTGAAATAAGTTTTTAAAGACGCTGATATAGATTCAAGTGCTGGATAGCGTGCAAAATTCAGAGATGCAAAAAATTCTTGTGAAAATTTCTAATGCATTCCCTTATATAGATAATGGTCACAACATCAATAAATATGAATGGTACTCATAAATGTACCGGATGCCCAACATATTTCAGAGAGTGCCACATGTCTTTGTTATCTTTCCAAGTATAGTACTTGACAATTAAATTCTTTTGGACACTAGCTCGATGAACAAAAAAATATTTTATTCCGTTAATACGGAGGAGAATGTATGTCCTTGTTGATCAAATAAAAAAAGCTCAAAATATAATTGAATGTTTCACTCAGAGAATGTCTTTAGATAAGCTGATGGTAAGCACAAAATAATTTGGCTCAGTTCAGATCATTACCATTATGTTTGTAAGCTTATCAGATAAGTTCTTGATAGGGATCATCATATCATTTTAATACTTATGATCATATAAGTTCTTTGAGAGATATGCGTTTATTAGTTCTATTAAGCCAGATCAGTTCAATTCAGTTCATAATCACAAAAAGTTAACTTCAAATCTTATCTTAACAATTTATCACTTTTTGGTCATGTCAAAACCGAGCAGAAATGCAGGTATTAAAAAGAAACCAAACTTTCATATATGAACTAAAATGTATTAGGAGTTAATAAAAAACAGTTCATAAACAAAAGGTTCATAAATCATTAAATTCTATCTTCTGAATAGTTCATGCAAAGAATGGCTTGTTCTAATCCACTGCTTGAATTACCATGACCACTGCCCGAACTGCCATGACCACCACTACCAGGTGTTTTCTTGTGCTAACAAGAGGAAGGCATAGCAGATGACTTGTCTTTATCTTCGATTTTCTGGATCCTTGGGTTTTTTCCTCTTTTTGGCATCACTTTTTCAAGGCTGAAGAAAATTGACCACTTGTACTTAGTTGGATGCCAAAAACTTCAATTTGCATAGACAAGGCAGCTCGGGCGTGGTAAATTCGGAGTGTAATATCAGCAACATAAAGAATTTGAGTTATCTTAATACATTCCACTTGTCCAAAATGGTCATTGAAAACTCTGAGTACTTCACCGATTTCAGAATTGATTTTGGTATTGAACAACCTAAGATCCAAATTTGAAGCCATCTGATCTGCTCGAAGACTGGAGATCACTTTCTATAAATGGAACAGAGATTGATGCAGTATTTCATATTATATTTGTTTGGATAGTCAAAGAGGTATCACCATGTGCAGGGTCTTGCATGAACAAAGGAGAATGAACTTGAGAAGCATGTGGTAGTTCGATTTCCAGTATATTCTGTTATGAACTTGCATGGGTATAGTCTACTCTCATGAGGTGTATTCGTTGCAGAGATTTGCTGATTTTTCTAAATAACAGACTTTTGTGGAGTTGATAGATTTCGACTTAATATTGAAGAATCTCACAGATTTTTAAAGATTTTAACAGAATATTGTAGATTTATTTTGCATGACTTTTATTGACATTTGTATATTTTTTCATAGAACCTTGGATTTTGTAATTTATTATTATGATTTTTTTTAAATTTATTTGAACTAACAATTGAACTTGAATAACTTTTTATTTATTTCAATATTTCTCTCTCTCAATATAATAATTTTTTACATTTGATTTTACAAAAGACAATAATAACTCAGTACTAAATTTATTGCAATTAAACTTCAATTATTCAATTCAACATGTTTATTTAAATAATTAATTTTTTAAAAATACATAACAATAATTTTCAATATTAGTAAATAATCAAACCTAAAATATTTCATTCATTTTAAATAAATATTCGTATAAAAATATATCAATTTTGTTTTTGACAATATGTCAACCAAAAAAAAAAACAACAAGACAATTATTTGTACCTGAAATATAATAAGTATGTTAAAATATTTGTAATTAGGGTAACTTTATAAAATTTAAATATATTTAATTTATTATAGTTATTCTTATATATGTGTGTTGATAAAATTCTAAAATTATGTATCAATCACACACACACACACATATATATATCATTCAAGTTAATGAAAATATCATGAATAATTAACTATCAAATGTTATAAAATAATTAATAAAAAATTTAATTTTATTTATTAAAAATAAATATTATTTCAATTTATATCAATAAAATGGTATATTATTTTCAATTTATAGATCAATAAAATATTATAATTTTTTTATTATGCAGTGTAATAATTTTTTAATAAATATAATTTAAAATTTTATGAGTTTTCGTAACTGAAACTCCAAAAATAAAATGAACGATATTAATAATTTTGATTTTTAACTATTGTTAGCAATAAAAAAATATGTTTTTAAAAAGTACAAATAAAGGAAAAATAAATGGATGAGAAAATAATGAAAATTTTAATATTTTGTTGGGGATCGAGGAAGAGTTTAGAGGGGGAGGGGCTGAATGAACTCTTCTCCAATTTCTTCTTTTCTTTCTTGGATAAAGAAGGTGCTAAAATCCTGTTAGGGATAGTATTATCTTGTCGTGAATACTTTCAACAGATTACAATATTAAGTGCGGAAACAATCTGATGGAGTGAATGAAATAGTAATATCAGTAGACAGCAGTTGTTTATGGAAGTTCGAAAATAAAGTATTTTACGTCTCCCCTTCTTCTGTTTCAGAAGGTATCACTAAAAGACTTTGGATTTTACAGTACAACTCTTGTACACACCCACTTCAGCAGGACTTACCCTTTGCCTACTGAAACTCTTAGTTACTCACAGTGAAAATACGATACAACAAAGTTCTGAAAAGACTCTTTTCAGATTACAACTCTTCTTGATAAATATAGTGTAGTGAATAATTGTGAAGAGGTAAGAAACAGTAGCACAAAATGATCTCAATAAACCAGATATCTGCTATGAAGCGTGTGCTACTTTTCTTTATGTTGAACTTGAAGATATCAAGGATTCGTGGTTTTCTCGTTTGTGAAATACAGATTGATTTTGAGAGATGTTTCGCACTGTCTTCTATATGGGTTTTTTCCATATATATAGGTGACTGAGTTCAACTTTTTTAATCAGAAACTGTCTTCTGACTTCTGATAGAGTCAGCTTTATTACCGAAATAGGTTCCTGCAGAAAAGCTATAAACAATCAGTCCTGTTTTATACTAAAATCGGCAAAGTGAATTAAATGACTTCGTACAGTGATTAATGCTGCAATTAATACTTGTACTAGAAAAGGAACGGTAACATTTAAAGCTGATAACGTTAAGATGTCGAGTCTAATAAAGTCCTTTCTTCTGCTTCTGATTCTATATCCATTTAGGTACTTCTTCTGCTTTTCTCGCTACTGATTCTGCTTTTCAGTTATCTACTGTTTTAACGAGTAATCTACTGGTTTTGATTTTCATCGCCACAATAAATTTAGATCTACAATTTCCCTCTTTGTGGTGATGCCAAAACCTAGATAATGTTAGAACGATAATAAAGATAAGATAAATGCGAAACATAAATATAAGAAAGCAGTAGGAGTTTTAACACGAATTTTAATTATTGGTTTCAATATCCCTGTAAATGATTTCTTCATTCTGGTCATCTTGGTCTCTTTGTCTGACTGAAGATTCTGCGTTGTCTCTGTTTCTCCTTTGTTCTTCTTCTGTTAGAACTCTTTCTCTTTGTTCTTCTTCTCCCTTTTTGGCATCATTGGCAATGACCCGAGCAATTAAGTCATCCATGCGTCCAGACAAGTTTTGAAGCCCATTTATAATCATTTCCAGATAAGGAGCCTGAGTAGAAACTCGGTCATGAAAAGTAGTGAGAGATTGAGATTGGGACTCAATCTTGGCATCCAAAGATTCCATGGTGTTAGAGAACGAACGGATAAGTGCATCATGATCAGTGAGACGTTGCAACATATCATTCTGACCAAGCACTAAGGTACCGTATCCTTTGGAAATTGTTTGTCTGAAAGCAATGGTTTCAGCATGCATCCTGTTCATAGATTCTGCCGTGTTGAAGATTTCCCTTGTAATGCGGTCTTAAAAGAACTTAGAACCACTGACTTCTGCAACATGTTCATGAGATAGCTTCCGAACTACATCGGAGAGATTGTTGAGATTATTCAGTAAATATTTACTCATGTTCGATATCGAATGGTTCTGGTGACGGAGTTCTTTCACGCATACGACGCTTCATTTCTTCAATTTGATCATTACAAGCAGTTCGGGAAATTGTGGATAATGCCAATGCAGTAGAGGATTGAGCTTCTGCTTGAGCAGAAAAAGTGGGAATGAGAGCAGTAGATAATGCAGTAGTGAGGCCTTCCTGACCAGCAGATTGTTCAGCAGCCACGGGTTCAACAACAGCAGGTTCAAAAATAGTAGAAGGTGTAGGAAGTGTGCTTTCTGCTGGTTGAACTACTGGCATGGCGTTCAATTGTTGATCGGGTTGAATCGAATCATTCAAAATCAGCCATCTCCTCTTGATGTTCAGTAGAGAAAATCGCCAAATTCGGCAAGGAGGAGACTGGTCAGCATGCGATTCTTCCTGAGTTGGTTCTGCTGGTTGGACGGTTGGGTGGCCAGAATCGTCAGCTGGAACGGTAACCGATACCGTAGGGGAGTCCCGAGTGATAGATTGAATGACTTCCTCGACTGAAGCCAATTCACGAACAGATACAAGTGAAGAGGACGGAATAGGCACTTTGGAAAATGCAGGAGTACTGGAAATTATAGCTTCTAGAATAGCTATAGATTGTTCCTCAACTGACTGAATCTGAGCAAGATCCGGAATAAGGCCTATTGAATACGATTCAATCTCTCCAAATTTTGTTCTTGAGCACTGAGTTGCTCATCCATTATTCTCACGTTCTGTCAGTACAAGGATCACTTCTTGATCGTGAGCAGCAGTTGGGATTAATCCATCAAAATTGGACTTAAGAGTCTTTAAGATTGAGTCCAGTTTGTTTCGTTTATTCCGCTCAACAATGAAGCTCCGACGGCGCATCGCTTCAATCACATTCTCTGTCTTTGCAAGATAAAAGACCTTTAACTCATGCCTTACTATTCGTCCAAACGAACCCTTAGTTTTGAAAAAGGTGAGGGGATGAAATACCCTGACCTTGTGCCTTCATCAAATAACTCTATTTCCTCATTTGCAAAATTTTAGATTTCTTCGAGATGAAGATCAACACCAGTCGAGACGATGATTGGTTAGTTTGAAAATTTGGTTGTTCCACAAGTTTCTCTTTTCCCTTTTCTGAAACAGGTATAGTCGGCACCGGTCGAAACGCAGAAGACCCTGCAGTAGATCTCGAAAGCAATTCCAGACACGGGTCTAAAAGTTGACGCAGTAGATGTTGTTGGAATAACAACAGTAGTGATTGGTGTAGAGACAGAGAACAGTTGGTCGAGCAGGGAACAACTTTTGGGAACACTTGCCTCAAAGGAACAACTTTTAATTCAGAGATTGCTGCTGTCTTCTTGATCCGAAGAGCAGTTCGAGCTTTCTTTTTGCTGGGAGTAGGGGGCAAGAGATGGTTGAATGGGCGCAGTAGACTCCTCGGACTCTGTTTTTGTCAGAATCAGTAGAGATAACCACTCTCTTTCTTTTAATCTTCTTTTGAAATCCTTGATCCTTAGAAATAGTGTCTCCAATCTCATTTTTCTAAGCAACAAATTCAGCCACAGTTGGCTTGGGTCTTAAAGCAAGTATTTTCCAGCATCAATCATTGTCACGGAAACACATCCTGTTCACTTGTAAAAGAAAAACCAGCATCTTTTAGCATTATGCTGATCTGAACAGCAAATCCAGTGCTTTTCCTTGAAACCATGTCTTTCATTATTCGAAACCAGAAGTGACTCCAATCTTTTTTAATTTCTGAAGTGATGGGCAACCATCACTTGGACTTTCTCCTTAGTCACTTATCAAATGCCAGCTTTGACCAATAAGGCCTTTACCACAATGTCAGCAAGCACTTGATACTCTATTTTTAGAAGCTTCTTGAAGCAAGATGAGACAAATCTTCTCCAGAAGCTGAGAAGGTGCTGAGAGAGTAGACATCTCTTGCTTAGAAATATCGAAGAGTTCAGAATACCTGAACATGGGAGGAAGAAGGTTGATCCCAATAGTGCTGCATCAATGGAGATGGATGGCGACTCCTTGAGAGTGAATGATCTTTCCTTCTTGAATAGTTGCCTTAGCATAGAAATCCAGAAGAGCAGTTTTGTATATCGTAGCAGGTGCTTCCAAGAATTTTCGGAGTCCTGATTTTTCTAAGGCTTGAAACATCTTCAGAAGATTCTCATCCTTGATGGTAAGGACGGAGGAGAAGTTAACCTGGTAAGCATTAGGGTGTAAGCTCCGGCCATTTGTTTCCTTTAAAGAAAGTAACTTCAAAGAGATTGAGTAAGCACGATTTCAAAAGAAACAGTAGTTGAGAATAAGATTCTGGAAACGTAAAAAAATGAATAGAAGAAACAAGGCAGTTAATATTCAAAAGAAAATTTACAGCCGTCATTGTAAACACAAGGACACGTGTCAATATGTTACGGTTGAGTTATTATTTTATAAAAAATTCAAAACGTGTCAGATAGACTAATGATTTTTTTTAAATTTTGAAATTTAGTGATAAGGCGGGCTGTCCAAGCGGTTACTTTTGAAATAATCAGAAGAGAAGTTGTCGTTTTATGATAACGTCTACTGGAAGTTTTAAGTACTGAATAATTGAGCGCTTTGATAAAACCAGTAGACTTGTTGTTTTATCAGAGGACAGACATTCTATCTGTTTTCGGAAAAAGATATGAAAATCATAGTCTGACTAAAAGACTGTTCCCCCTCGATAAATGCAACCAATAAGTGCTGAGATGTGATATCTGAGGACAAGAGGGATGAATCTTGGTATTCGTGTAACCAAATTGCCGTCTCTTCAGCTTCCTGAGACTCTATATAGTGCCTGCAAGTTTACAGGCTAATTCATTCAGAGTTCTTTTATCAAACCAATACACATGATAGGTGCAAATTGTAAAGGGCCAAAAACTCCTGCTTGAAAATTTGCGGAGAATTAAAAATTTTCTTTTTAAAAGAACTTAAGTGGCCTCATTCATAAATCACTGGTGAATCAAGTTCAATATTTCAAAATATTGCACGGAAGAAAATAAAGTTTGCCAAAATCACAATTTAAAAATTATCCAACGCTGATAAAATGTTTGCGGGATAAAATAACAACTGCTGCTCTGAGGTCCTCGGGTGCAACTACTGTCGACCCAAGCTGGCTCACTGGTCCCCGCCCTCGGCCTGGCCTCATCAGTACCTACAACAATCAAGTATAGTGAGCCTAAAGACTCAGCATGCATATATCGCAGGTAACGAGTAAAAAAATCTGAATTTAAATATGCATGAGTTAACATATCCTGTCCTGAGGCAACTGAAAATAATCTGTACTGAGCAATTATAATACGTGCATAACTGAACTGATAATCACAGTAAAAATGTTTGCTCCTTGGAGCCTGTACTGAAATACTGATAAAATTTTCTGTTGAGATTATGTTTTACGCCTGTGGCCACAGCACTAAGCTGAACTGATCAGTAACTGGCTACCGGGGAGGCTGAAACTGAACTGAGCTGGCCGGTCACTGGCGACCGGGTGGTACCATACTGAACTGATTGGTCACTGGCGACCGTATAAAATAACACTCCCACATAGTGAATGAACCACAAGCCATATCGCATAAATCTCAAAAAAAATATCATTTTCTGTTTTCATGCACGTAATATAATTAACTGACGTAATGAAAAATCCTGTAAATTTTACCAACTGGATTGGATTGGATCGTCCCCAGGCTCGCTGCAACCTAACTGTGCCATGAAAATATGCAATAGCTTAAACTTGACCAACTATGCAATTTACGTTCAAAAGATGCGACTATGATGCCTAATGACTTCGCATTTAATCATGACTCCGAGCCAACCTGAACCGCAAAACCGACGCGAGATATAAGTCATGATTAAAATACGCTGAAAAATCATAAAATAATGCTCCTAAAATGATAGGGTCGAAATCTAGGTGAAATGGAGGCCAAAACACGAAACGCTCTTTCGAGAGTCAATTTGGCACATTGCACCGTAAATTCTCGTACGACCTCAAAAATGATCCAATGACAAACGGCAAAAAAACATGACCTTCCTAACTCAATGAGGCACTGTCCAGTCCAAGGCCATGGGCTAAAAGCCAACCAAGAACTCAAACGAGCCTTCTAACCGACACAGCAACTTGCTGTAATTTCCAGCAGCTGCACACCTTACTTGTGTGTTTGAGACTACGGCCATTGGGGCGTGAACCACCCGAGACTCTTACCAACATCCCAAGGAATGATTTGAACCATGGCTAAGGGCCCTAGGCCAGCCACAATCCGCATCATACCAAACTCAACCGAAGGGTCCAACCGAGAGCCAACGTGCATGCGTGTGTAGTGTTTTGCTTGATCGATGTCTTGCGTCGTTCCAGTGGCCATTTGATTGACCATGGCACGATCTAGACATCTAGGAGCATGATATGAACCGTGGCTAAGGGCCATAGGCCAACCAAGATCCACACCAAGCAACAAAACGAAACCATATGCTGAAAATGAAGAAGCCGAATGGGGAAAGGGGCTGTTCTTGTTGATTATTTAAAAACCGATGAGCCATGGACCAAGCCACCAAAAGGGCTTAGTCACGTCTTAGACATGCTAGGGAAGTGATCCAACCATGGCTAACCCTTGGGGCAGCCAAGATCAGATCCCCTTGACACAAACTGAATTTCGAACACATCTGCGCCTATGGGAACTTGCTGTCATTTCGGTTTCCAAGCATGGGGCTGGTTTGAATGGACCAACATGGTCCTAATGCATCCTACTACATGTATAAGCCTTGGGAGCCTGGAGTCGATCCAATACCTGAAACTCACAAACCAAGAAAACGTGAAGCTTGCCAAGGACAAATTCTGCATGTGTGTTTCAAAATGTTTGACATGGATCTCGGTTTTTGCTTGAATAAACATGATCATGTACTGAAAAATAAATGATAATATGACTTGATTGAGGTTTGAAAGAATCTAGACATGCCTGGTTTCGTTTCGAAAGAAAACGAAGAAACGACGACGCGGACGGAGGAGATGGAGCGCTTCTCTTTTCTTTCTAGTTCGATTTTTCTCCCTTTCTCCCTAGCTGTTATTCACGTTTTTTCTACTGAAAAGGGGTCTTATTTCGGTGGGGAGGAGGGATGGAGTGGTTATGAGGTGAGGAGAAGGTGCAAAATAGGATCATATCAAGACCAAGTCTTCATGCATTTGAATTTTGAATTTTGAATTGCTATCAAATGATCTCTTGGGTGATTCTAGACTATAGTGGCCGATTTTATCATGCCAAACAAGGGTTAGGATAGTGGTCTAGTATTAATTAATTAAGGTGGAAAAATAGCTAAAAGAATTAGCATGCTAATCAACCAAGAATGGGTCAAAGGTGAGTTGGCAAGTCCTAGTTTGTTCTTCTAGGGGTGTGGCCGAAAATGCATGATAAATGGTAGGGGAAAATTGATTATCTAGTAATTTAATAACCCTTAAAAGCCTTACTAATCCTTTAATTAATTTAGTGAACTAACCCCTTAATTAAGTAACTTAAATGAGTCATTTCTTAATCACCTCAATAATTAAATTAAATCCTCAAACCTCCCTTTCTAACTTAAATGAACTTACTTGCTAGCTAAATTAACTTCTGGAAATATTTCTCAATCTTAAATTCTATCTCAAAACTCCAACTCCGGTCCGGCCTCACTGAAATAACTGAAATGCTAAAAATCAAACTACTGAACTGAAATAATAATAATTAACTTCAAATAAATGCATTTAAAATAATCATGCAATGAAGTCAATTAAATTTAAAAATCTAGAATTATGCATGGCTTATACGTCTACTGATTACGGGTTCTACAATCCTTCCCCCTTAAAAAATTTCGTCCTCGAAATTAGAACTCACCGAATAACTCAGGGTATCGACTTCTCATCTCCGGCTCAGACTCCCACGTAGCTTCCTCCTCTGAATGGTTGAGCCATTTGACTTTGACTCGCTTAACCAACTTGTTCCGAAGTTTCTTCTCCTGTCTGTCTAGGATCTGCACGGGTCTCTCCTCATAAGATAAGTTCGGAGTAAGCTGCAACGGCTCGAAATTCAGCACATGCGAAGGATTTGCCATATACTTCCTCAGCATGGAGACGTGAAAGACATTGTGTACTCCGGCCAGATTCGGCGGAAGAGCCACACGATACGCTAGCGTCCCAACTCTGTCGAGGATCTCAAACGGTCCAATGAATCTCGGACTGAGCTTCCCTTTCTTGCCAAATCTCATGACACCCTTCATAGGTGCCACTTTCACGAAGACATGATCGCCCACTGCAAACTCTAACTCTCTCCTCCGCTGATCGGCATAACTCTTCTGTCGGCTCTGAGCAGTCCTCATCCTATCACGGATCTTGACTACTACATCTGCTGCCTGCTGAACAATCTCTGGACCCAACTCTGCTCTCTCTCCTACTTCATCCCAATGAACAGGAGATCTACACTTGCGGCCATACAGCGCTTCATACGGAGCCATACCTATAGACGACTGGAAACTGTTGTTATAGGTGAACTCTACCAATGGTAAGTTCGACTCCCAACTCCCAGAGAAATCAATGACGCAAGCACGGAGAAGATCCTCTAAGATCTGAATAACTCGCTCCGACTGTCCATCTGTCTGCGGATGGAAAGCTGTGCTAAACAGCAACTTCGTACCCAAAGTCGAATGCAAACTCTTCCAAAACGAGGAAGTGAATCTGGGATCTCTGTCGGATACGATAGAAACTGGAATACCATGGAGTCGGACTATCTCTATACAGCTCTGCATACTGAACCATGGTGAAAGTCGTCTTAATAGGCAAGAAGTGCGCTGATTTGGTAAGACGATCTACAATCACCCAGATAGCATTCGATCCTCTGGCTGACCTCGGCAATCCGGTCACAAAGTCCATGGTAATGTTCTCCCACTTCCACTCGGGAATAGGGAGGCTTGAGCAAACCTGCTGGTCTCTGATGCTCGGCCTTCACTAACTGGCAAGTCAGGCACTCGGATACAAAACGCCTGATGTCCTTCTTCATCCCTGGCCACCAATACAATAGCTGCAGATCTTTGTACATCTTCGTACTCCCAGGGTGAATGGAGTACGGGGACGTATGGGCCTCTGATAAGATGTCTGCTCGGATAGAATCACTGCTAGGAACCCATATCCTATCTCGGTATCTCACAATACCGTCGCTGACTGATACAAAACACTGCCCTTGGCTTCATCTCTCTTCTTCCACTGTGCCAACTGCTCATCTGCTGCCTGACCGCTGCGAATACGGTCAATAAGAGAGGACTGGATAGTCAAGGTAGATAAACGAGGAACTCTACCTCGAGGGTAAGTCTCAAGATCAAACCTCTGCATCTCAATCTGAAGAGGTTTCTGCATCGTCAAATGAGCCATCACTGCGACTTTCCTGCTCAAAGCATCCGCAACTACATTAGCTTTACCCGGGTGGTAGCTAATGTCACAATCGTAGTCTTTCACAAGCTCCAACCAACGCCTCTGACGCATGTTCAGCTCCTTCTGCGTAAAGAAATACTTGAGGCTCTTATGGTCGGTAAAGATCTGGCACTTCTCTCCATACAGATAGTGCCTCCAAATCTTCAAAGCAAAAACTACGGCCGCTAACTCCAGATCATGGGTAGGGTAATTCTTCTCGTGGATTTTCAGCTGTCGAGAAGCATACGCTATCACTCTCCCATGCTGCATCAAAACTGCACCTAAACCAAGCTTCGAAGCATCGGTATAAAGGACAAACTCACCAGATCCTGACGGTACAGCCAAAACGGGTGCTGAGATAAGAGCTTGCTTCAAAGTATCGAAGCTCTTCTGACACTCCTCCTCCAACAAACTTCACATTTTTCTTGTCAGTGCTGTGAGTGGAACGGCAATGGATGAGAATCCCTGATGAATTCCTGTAATATCCTGCTAGCCCAAGAAACTGCGGATCTCTGATGCATTCTGAGGCACAACCCAATCTCTGACTGCTGCAACTTTCGCGGGTCTACCTCAATGCCACTGCTAGAAACAATGTGGCCCAAGAACGCCACCTTCTCTAACCAGAATTCGCACTTACTGAACTTTGCGAATAGTTTGTGCTTCTGCAATGTCTGCAACACTGTGGTCAGATGCCTGCTGTGCTCCTCCCGACTCTTGGAGTAGACGAGAATGTCATCTATGAACACTATCACAAACTGGTCGAGGTACGGCTGAAATACGCGATTCATTAGATCCATGAAGATCGCTGGCGCATTCGTCAGACCGAACGGCATCACAAGTAACTCGTAGTGACCATAACGAGTCCTGAAAGCTGTCTTCGAAACATCAGCATCTCACCCTCAATGGTGATAACCGGAACGCAGATCTATCTTGGAGAAAATCGAAGCTCCCTGCAACTGGTCAAACAGATCCTCAATCCTCGGCAGTGGGTATTTATTCTTCACTGTAACCCTGTTCAACTCCGGTAGTCAATGCAAAGCCTCATCGTGCCATCCTTCTTTTTCACAAATAAGACTGGCGCGCCCCATGGGAAAAGCTCGGGCGAATGAACTCCTTGTCGAGAAGTTCCTGAATCTGCTTAAGCTCTGCCATCTCTGTCGGTGCTAGTCGGTACGGCGCTTTGGATATCGGAGCCGTACCTGGCATAAGCTCAATGGAAAACTCCACCTCTCTCTCGGGTGGCATACCAGAGACGTCTTCGGGAAAAACGTCTAAGAAATCTCTGACAATCGGAACATCTGAGGCTGACTGGCTGGGTTCCTCGGGGACAGATAAAAAGGTCGCTAGAAATGCCCGACACCCTCTATGCATGAGCTTCCTAGCCTGAACATAAGGAATAATGCGCGGTAAAGGAAAGTACCTGTCCGGCTCAAATAAGAACTGCTCCATTCCAGGCGGTCGGACAAGACAGATCTCCGCTGGAAGTCTATCAACACTCTGTTCTCAATAGCCAGTCCATCCCTAGGATGATGTCAAATTCCGGCATCGGTAGCACGATCAGATCCGCATAAACAAGATTACCGTGCAGCTCAAGGTCTATATCTCGGATAACATTGGTAGCTGCCATCTCCTCGCCTGACGGCAACACTACTGAAAAGGCTGTATCTAGCCCAATGGTCTGGATCTTGAGAAAGTTTGCAAAGACCTCCGAAATAAACGAGTGAGTGGCCCCTGAATCTATCAAGGCCTTGGTAGCGGAACCAGATATAAAAATTCTCCCTGAAAGAGCGGAGCTCTAAGTTGAATCCATACTACAAGACTAAACTTATAGACATGCAAAGGTCAAGGTTTCTAGCTTAATTTCCCCGAAATAAATCTGAGTAGAGCATGCAATCCTATAACAGTTCTAAGTTCAAAATCTAAATCCCGATTCCCAAAATGCTGAAATTCGAATAATAACTTAAAGTTTAAAGGTACCTGTCAACAACATAGTCTCCGGGTTGGTTTCCGCGGCATGGAGAGCAAAAACTCTGCCTTGGGTAGGCAGATTCCTCTGAGGGCACTGCAGCAACATGTGGTCTGGACTGCCACACTTAAAACACTTTCCTGAGCCAGCCATACATGCTCCAGGATGGCGACGTGAGCACCTGGGACAGACTGGGTGCTCCTGAGTCCTCGGGGCTGGGCGTCCCCGCTGCTGCTGCTGCTGCTGGCCTCGGTTCCTGGGCGGTCCATGAAAAGGCCTCTTATGCTGCTGCTGCTGATGAGGAGGAGGGCGGTGCGGTGCCTGGACTGGGCGCTTGCCCTGGCGATCCCTCTCGATATCCCGCAGATCCTGCTCTGCGGCTAAGGCCTTGGAGACGGCAATCTCATAAGTAGCAGGGTCAGATACCCTAACATCCCGGCGCAAGATCGGCCGTAAACCCACCAGGAAGTGCATCAGCTTGGCTCTGGCATCATTCGCGATCAGGGGCACAAAGTGACAGCCCCTCTCGAACTTACGGATAAACTCCGTAACCGTCATATCCCCCTGTCTCAGACTCATGAACTCGGTGGTCAGCCTGGTGCGAACCTCCTCAGAAAATACTTGGAGTAGAAAACTCCGTAAAGCGGGTCCAGAAAGTGTAGCCAAGTCAGGCTACCGAAGCTCCTTCCCACCATAAGCGGGCGTCTCCAGTGAACAGTAGGTGGCACATGGACTCGGTCTGCGTCCCCCAGCTCCATAAACTCAAAGATGACCTCGAGGGATTTGATCCATCCCTCGGCAACCATGGGGTCAGATGTCCCAGAGATTCCTTCGGGCGCATCTTCATGAATCGCTCATAAACAGCCTCGGGCCCTGTCGGCCTGGCTGCGGCTGCGGCTACGGCTGCAGCATTGCCCCCGCAAACTGTGCGAAGAACTGTGCCATCCCAGCTAACATCTGGGCACTCATGTCCGGTGGGGGCGGTGGAGGAGGTGGTAGGTCTCCCTCCGGTCTACGCTCCTCCCTGTCTTCTCGGCGAGGCTCCTCCTCTCTGTTGCGCTCTAAAATGCGTCTAGGGGGCATACTGTTCCAACATAACCCATACGTAACTAACATGCATAATTCCATAATTTATTTTAAATGAACCTGAAATACTGAAAATCTGGAAGCATGCTGACAAACTAATTCATGCTTTAAAAAATGCTGAACAAAATGCTGAACTGAAAAACTTACAGACCAAAGGCGTGGCTTCGTGAGCTTCTCGCGGTCAGTAGTAGTGAAACCCTATACAGAACCGCTCTGATACCAACTGTAAAGGCCCTAGAACTCCTTTCTTGAAAATTTGCGGAAATTAAAAATTTTCTTTTTAAAAGAACTTAATGGCCTCATTCATAAAATCACTGGTGAATCAAGTTCAATATTTCAAAATATTGCACGGAAGAAAATAAAGTTTGCCAAAATCACAATTTAAAAATATCCAACGACTGATAAAAATGTTTGCGGATAAAATAACAACTGCTGCTCTGAGGTCCTCGGGTGCCACTACTGCCGACCCAAGCTGGCTCACTGGTCCCCGCCCTCGGCCCTGGCCTCATCAGTACCTACAACAATCAAGTCTAGTGAGCCTAAAGACTCAGCATGCATATATCGCATGTAACGAGTAAAAATCTGAATTTAAAATATGCATGATAACATATCCTGTCCTGAGGCATACTGAAAATAATCTGTACTGAGCAATTATAATACGTGCATAACTGAACTGAAATCACAGTAAAAATTTGCTCCTTGGAGCCTGTACTGAAATAACTGATAAAATTTTCTGTGAGATTATGTTTTACGCCTGTGGCCACTGCACTAAGCTGAACTGATCGGTAACTGGCTACCGGGGAGGCTGAAACTGAACTGAGCTGGCCGGTCACTGGCGACCGGGTGGTACCATACTGAACTGATGGTCACTGGCGACCGTATAAAATAACACTCCCACATAGTGAATGAACCACAAGCCATATCGCATAAATCTCAAAAAATAATCATTTTCTGTTTAATGCACGTAAATAATTAACTGACGTAATGAAAATCCTGTAATTTTACCAACTGGATTGGATTGGATCGTCCCCAGGCTCGCTGCAACCTAACTGTGCCATGAAAAATATGCAATAGCTTAAACTTGACCAACTATGCAATTTACGTTCAAAAGATGCGACTATGATGCCTAATGACTTCGCATTTAATCATGACTCCGAGCCAACCTGAACCGACACGAACCGACGTATAGTCATGATTAAAATACGCTGAAAAATCATAAAATAATGCTCCTAAAATGATAGGGTCGAAATCTAGGTGAAATGGAGGCCAAAACACGAAACGCTCTTTCGAGAGTCAATTTGGCACATCGCACCGTAAATTCTCGTACGACCTCAAAAATGATCCGAATCACAAACGGTCAAAAACATGACCTTCCCAACTCAATGAGGCACTGTCCAGTCCAAGGCCATGGGCTAAAGCCAACCAAGAACTCAAACGAGCCTTCTAAACGACACAGCAACTTGCTGTAAATTTCCAGCAGCTGCACCGTGTAACTTGTGTTGTTTCGAGACTACGGCCATTGGGGCGTGAACCACCGACCAGAGACTCTTACCAACATCCCAAGGAATGATTTGAACCATGGCTAAGGGCCCTAGGCCAGCCACAATCCGCATCACCAAACTCAACCGAAGGGTCTAACCGAGAGCCAACGTGCATGCGTGTGTAGTGTTTTGCTTAGATCGATGTCTTGCGTCGTTCCAGTGGCCATTTGATTGACCATGGCACGATCTAGACATAGGGCATGGTATGAACCGTGGCTAGGGCCATAGGCCAACCAAGATCCATACCAAGCAACCAAAAACCGAAACCATATGCTGAACCAATGAAGAAGCCGAATGGGGAAAGGGGCTGTTCTTGTTGATTATTTAAAAACCGATGAACCATGGACCAAGCCACCAAAAGGGGACTTAGTCACGTCTTAGACATGCTAGGGAAGTGATCCAACCATGGCTAAGGCCCTTAGGGCAGCCAAGATCAGATCCAACCCCTTGACAAAAACTGAAATTTCGAACCAATCTGCGCCTATGGGAAACTTGCTGTCATTTCGGTTTTCCAGCAAGCATGGGGCTGAATGAATGGCCAACATGGTCCTAATGCATCCTATTATGTGTCTAGGAGTCGCCTTGGGAGCCTGGAGTCGAACCAATCACCTGAAACTCACAAACCAAGAAAACGTGAAGCTTGCCAAGGAAATCAAAAATTCTGCATGTGTGTTTCAAAATGTTTGACATGTATCTCGGTTTTTGCTTGAATAAACATGATCATGTACTGAAAAATAAATGATAATATGACTTGATTGAGGTTTAGAAAGAATCTAGACATGCCTGGTTTCGTTTCGAAAGAAAACGAACGAAACGACGACGACGCGGCACGGAGGAGATGGAGCGCTTCTCTTGTTCTTTCTAGTTCTCGATTTTTCTCCCTTTCTCCCTAGCTATTATTCACGTTTTTTCTACTGAAAAGGGGTCTGATTTCGGTGGGGAGGGAGTGTGATGGAGTGGTTTAGGGGTGAGGAGGATGGTGCAAGATATAAGGATCATATCAAGACCAAGTCTTCATGCATTTGAATTTTGAATTTTGAATTGCTATCAAATGATCTCTTGGGTGATTCTAGAGTATAGTGGCCGATTTTATCATGCCAAACAAGGGTTAGGATAGTGGTCTAGTATTAATTAATTAAGGTGGAAAAATAGCTAAAAGAATTAGCATGCTAATCAACCAAGAATGGGTCAAAGGTGAGTTGGCAAGTCCTAGTTTGTTCTTCTAGGGGTGTGGCCGAAAATGCATGATAAATGGTAGGGGGAAATTGATTATCTAGTAATTTAATAACCCTTAAAAGCCTTACTAATCCTTTAATTAATTTAGTGAGCTAACCCCTTAATTAAATAACTTAAATGAGTTCATTTCTTAATCACCTCAAATAATTAAATTAAATCCTCAAACCTCCCTTTCTAACTTAAATGAACTTAGTTGCTAGCTAAATTAACTTCTGGAAATATTTCTCGAATCTTAAATTCTATCTCAAAACTCCAACTCCGGTCCGGCCTCACTGAAATAACTGAAATGCTAAAAATCAAACTACTGAACTGAAATAAATAATTAACTTCAAACAAATGCATTTAATAATATGCAATGAAGTCAATTAAATTTAAAAATCTAGAATTATGCATGGCTTATACGTCTACTGATTTACGGGTTCTACACAAATGATATCTCGGAGTCTTCTCCAGAGTCAGAATCAGCAGAGGAATTCCAAAGACAATTTTCAGTCTCTATAAGCAGATGTTTGAAGACATCTTTTTCCAATACATTAGTTCTGACAAGACCCAAGCTTGCCAGAGTCTTACAAGACCTAAGCTTGCTGGAATCTTTTCGAAGAAGACCATCCTTTTCTTACTGAAGTACTTTGCAACAAGAAAAGTACTTCAAGCTGCTGATATCAACTAATGTAGCAGATAAACTCAATGTAAAGCTTCTGGTTAAAGAAAATTTTGACATTGTTTATCTACTACTTTCATTGAATAATAAAATAGTTTGAGTAAGAAAAGCTTAGTTGGTAAATCAGAAGACGTTTCGGTTGACTTGAGACTTTTCCACTTCTTCAACGTTTAATGTACTGAAATGGTTCCTTAATAAAATTTCAGTTGAAGTACTTGGTGTTTCTTTATTTTTCTGCAAATAACTCAATGTCAACTGAATAATATATATAACTGATAAATGATAAAAGAAATTCAGAAGGGAGTTTGTCGTCTTATGATAGCTTCTACTGGAAGATGAAGAATGCCTTGTTTTATCAAGAAGACAAATCGCCTTCTGCATCTGACATAAAATCAAGATAATCAGAGTAAAGTTCCCCCTAAATTAATGCAATTATTAAATGATAATTCTTGGTAAATGAACCGTCGATAGCTTGATACAGAACGCTTCACATTCTTTACTGTAGTCATGATTACCTCGATCTTTTGTACCTGGTTTGTCATCTATAAATACAGGCATAGAGGTTAGCCATATAGTCACTTTTAAACAAAAAGAATATGGCAGGAAAAATAGTCCTGATTTGGCCGAGGAGTTCATGAAGGAAGTGATAGCTGCAAGGAAGGAGGCAATAGAAGACAAGGTGCTGGAGAAGGCACTTGCTACCTGGACTAAGGTCCAGGAGCTTCAGTCCGCCTTTGAAGGTGGGCTGGTGTCTTCTTCCAAGGAGCTGTCAGCAATGGAGAAGTATTATCGACGTCTCCATAGTGCTGATAGCGCAAACGTCTTCTCTGAAGATGGCGTCTACCTCCTCATGCTCTTAAAGAGCAGAGGACTCTGAAAAAGATTGCTTTTTCAGAGGAATTTCTGCGTACCTCCACCGGAGAGCTGACCACCTGGTTGGCAAACTGGAGAGAGTACGTTAAAAAAGAAATAAAGATTGTACGCCCCCGCTTCTATTATTAATGAAGTTTTTATATATTGTTTACTGATTGTCTCTTTCGCTCAGCTTTTATTTTCAGCAAACTAAAACTGAACAATCACAGGAGAAGATTAAGTCACAATATATCAAAGGAATGAAGATAACAAACAATTAATTTAAGTCTATCAATCCAAGTGTATTTCGAAAATAAGAAAACTTATTCTCAGGCAGAGGTTTCGTAAAGATGTCTGCTGTTTGTTGATTAGTAGGGACATATTCCAGACG
Source organism: Primulina tabacum (assembly GCF_025594145.1). Lineage (NCBI taxonomy): Eukaryota > Viridiplantae > Streptophyta > Magnoliopsida > Lamiales > Gesneriaceae > Primulina > Primulina tabacum. Next base: position 19,747 of record NW_027459866.1, on the reverse strand, counting down.
AATGTCCTTCTTCTGCACGTGATCTCTGATGAAATGATGTCTGATATCTATGTACTTCGTTCTGGAATGAAGTACTGGATTTTGTGTAATTGCAATAGAACTGGTATTGTCACAGAAGATAGGTGATTCGGAGGCCTGACTTCCGTAGTCTTTTAATTGTTGTTGCATCCATAGTATTTGAGAACAGCAGCTTCCAGCAGCCAGATATTCTGCTTCTGCAGTAGATGTGGCTATAGAAGTCTGCTTTTTACTAAACCAGAAGATCAGCCTATCACCAAGGAATTGACAGAAACCACTTGTGCTTTTCCTGTCTAATTTGCAACCTGCATAAACAGCATCTGAATATCCAATAAGATTGAGCGATGAATCATTAGAATACCATAAACCGACATTTTGAGTTCCTTTCAAGTATTTCAAAATACATTTAGCAGCAATATAATGAGATTGTTTAGGGTTTGATTGAAATCTCGCACTAACACAAACAGCAAATATAATATCTGGTCTACTGGCAGTAAGATAAAAAATGAGCCAATAAGACCACGATACTGAGTTACCTCTACTGGAATTCCACTTTCATCTTTATCAAGTTTGATAGATGAGCTCATTGGAGTGGAAGCAGCAGAGCATGCTTCCATACCAAACTTTTTCAGAAGCTCCTTAGTATATGGCTTGATTTATGAAAATTCCAGCTTGATTTATGAAAATTCCAGCATCAAGTTGTTTGATCTGTAATCCTAGGAAGAATGTTAATTCTCCCATCATGCTCATTTCGAATTGATCCTGCATCAACTTAGCAAACTTTGCACATAGTTTGGGGTTAGTTGACCCAAAAATAATATCGTCAACGTAAATCTGTACTAATAGGATATGTTTATTCTTGATTAAAGTGAACAAAGTTTTGTCTATTGTCCCAATTGTAAAATCATGATTGACAAGAAATTGTGATAGAGTATCATACCATGCTCTAGGTGCCTGTTTTAGACCATACAAGGCTTTGTGTAATTTGAATACATGATGAGGTAAGAAATGATCAATAAAACCTGGAGGTTGTTCGACGTAGACCTCTTCTTGTAGTAGACCATTTAGAAAAGCACTCTTCATGTCCATTTGATAGACTTTGAAATTTTTGAAAGCACAAAGGCCAAAATATTCTAATAGCTTCAAGCCTTGCTACTGGTGCGTAGTTTCATCATAGTCTATTCCTTCTTCTTTTCTAAAGCCTTGAGCCACCAGTCTTGCTTTATTTCTGATCATTGTGCCTTCTTCATTTAGTTTGTTTCTGATTACCCACCGGGTTCCAATGACAGCTTGGTGATATGGTCTAGGTACTAGAAACCGAACTTCGTTTCTTTTGAATTGATTCAGCTCTTCTTGCATAGCTTCAATCCAACTAGGATCCAGAATGGCTTCTTCAATTTTCTTTGGTTCATCTTGAGAAATGAAAGCAGCGTGCATATATCATTAATCATTTGCCTTCTGGTTCTCAAAGGCGCGCTGATTTCCAATAACCAAAGAGGGAGGATGAGATTTTCTCCAAATAAAAGGGTTTAAAGGAATTTCTTCCTGATTTGATATGTTTGGATTGATCTCATCTGAACCAGTAGCAGGTTCTGGATTATCAGCTGCTGGTACTGGTATGTCTAATATTTGTACTTCTGGTTCTGCTAATGGAATGTCTGGTTCTGGATTTTGAACATCTTTTATACTGGCTTCTGTATCATCTTCACTATCCAGTTCCAAATGAATTTTGTCTAACCTGTTACTCAAATTTGACATATTAGACATTTCAGGAGCACTGTTGTCCTCGTCAAAGACAACATGAATCGATTCTTCAACAGTAAGAGTTTTATTATTGAAGATTCTGAAGGCTTTGCTCTCAGCAGAGTAACCAAGGAAAAGTCCAGCATCTGATTTTGAATCAAATGCAGTTAAATAGTTTTTGCCATTATTGAGCACAAAGCATTTGCAGCCGAAAACATGAAAATAATATATATTAGGCTTACTCCCTTTCCATATCTCATAAGGAGTCTGGTTATGGCTTTTGTTGATCATTGTTCTGTTTTGCGTATAGCATGCAGTGTTGATTGCTTCTGCCCAGAAGCGTTGAGAAATGTCTGCATCTGCTAGCATTGTTCTAGCAGCTTCCTTGAGGGTTCTGTTTCTCCTCTCAGCTACTCCGTTTTGTTGAGGCGTTCTGGCAGCTGAATATTCATGATGAATCCCCTGTTCATCCAAGTAAATCTAGAAAAATCATCAATAACAATAAGGGTATATTTCATTCCCCCTAAGCTCATGAGAGGGATTGGACCAAATAAGTCCATGTGCAGCAATTCCAAACATCTTGAAGTCGATTTGCTGCCTTTGTTCTTGAAGCTGGATCTTATCTGTTTCCCAAGCTGACAAGCAGAACAAACATGATTCTTAACAAAATTAATATCAGGTAAGCCGTCGACTATATTATGCTTTTTGAGATTGTTGATAGATTTGAAATTTAGATGATTCAATCTCTTGTGCCAGAGCCAATGTTTCTCACTAAGAGAGGCAACTAAACATGTAGGAGCATTAACATGATCTAAGTTCCAAGAAACTTTGTAGGTGTTACCCTCTCTCTTTCCAGTTAATACAGTAGACTCAACAGAATCTTTAACTATGCATGTGTGCTTCTGAAAAATTACAGAATAACCATTATCACACAGTTGACTAATGCTGATTAAATTGTAACAGAGATTCTCAACCAGTTGTACGTCATTGATAGTTATGTTACCATGGATAATCTTACCATTACCCACGGTTTTACCTTTTGAGTTATCCCCAAACGTTATTTTTGGTCCAGTACAACTCATTACTTCTGAAAGTAGATTTTTCTGTCCAGTCATGTGTCTGGAACATCCACTGTCCAGATACCATGTGGAGCTGCTTACTTTAGCTTTCTTTACCTGTTCCTGCAAACACAAATTTTAGTATTTGGTACCCAATCTACTTGGGTCCAACCTTATTAGTCCCTTAGGAACCCACATTTGTACAATTTTTGGTGATTTTGTACTTCGGGTATCCAAGGAGTGTGTGCAGTAGAGGGTCTATTATTTCTATGCATCTCAGAATGTTGTTCTTCCCTTCTGTTCCTATTGTCTAGCCTGTATCTCTTCTGAACAGGTCTAGAATTATAGTACCGGTAGTTTTTAACCTTCATAGGGGTCGTCTTCCTGAGTTGAATCCTCTACTGGATCCAGAACTTTGGTCAACTCTTCCCATAGGTTCAATATAACCAAGACCATAATTCTTTCTTCTGTTTATCTGATTTATATTTCTTTCAACTTGAATAGTCGGTACTTCGGTTCATATGCCACACTGGATTTAACAAATGAATGTATTTTGTTTTGCTGATATCCAGTTCTGGTTGAGTACTGATTTCAGAAGTGCTTTCATCATTGCTGAATCCGAGACCACTTCTATCTCCGGATTGCTTCTACAATTCTTGCATATTTTCCAATGAAATGGAAGACTTATTCCAAGCATTTACCAGAACAGACAGCTTCTGATTTTCAGATTTCATTGTCTGGTAGTCTGCTTTTAATTTCTCATTCTCGGTTTTCAACTTACTCATCTCCACTTTCAAATCATCGCAGCTATTCTCTTGCAAGCAAGTGAACTTACTGACTTGATTTCTTAAGTTTAGATTTTCAATCTTAACTTCCTCGAATGATTGAGAAAGTCTTGAGTACTCCTTTACCATGTCATGTAATGCCTTAATTAAATCAGTTCGTGTAAATTCGTCAGAGTCGAAGTCGAATACCTCTTCAGATGTTGAGTTTGATTCAACATCTGCCATAAGACATTTAATCTCTTCTGCATCACTTTCGCTAGAATGACTTTCTGAGTCAGATGACTCAGAGCTGGAATCCGCCAATTTAGATTTGCTTTCTTCAGCAATCATTGCTTTGCGGTCTTTTCTGAACTTTTTGTCATTCCTTTTGTACTCTTTCTTCTTCTGGTCATCTTTCTTTGGCTTTGGACAGTCAGCAATAAAGTGACCAATTTTTCCACAGTTGAAGCATGCCATATCACCAGATGGTGAATCTTTCTTGAAGTTGCGATTAGGGTTTTGGTAGGCTCGGTGATTCTTCTCATGAATCTAGAGAACTTTTTCACAAATAAGGACATAGCTTCATTGCTAATTTTTTCAGCAGTCTTTTCAGAAGTACTTTCAGTAAGGGTAACAGGTACTGCTTGTGGAATGACTGCAGCAGCAGCAGTAGAAGTAATAGCAGTAGTAGCAGCAAGGGCCTTGGTTGGCAGATTTGTTGAGGACTCTTCTCTACCTCTTACTTCTAGTTCGAACTCGTAGGCTTTTAAGTCAGCAAACAAGTCATGTAATTCCAACTTGTTTAGATCTTTAGAGACTCTCATAGCCATTGTTTTTACGTCCCATTCTCTGGGTAATGCTCTCATTACTTTGAGCGTATCTCGATTGCCGTGCTCTTTGCCCAGAGCTGCTAGCTCATTGACTAGGCTACTAAAACGTTCATCAAACTCAGTTTCACCAGCCTTCATCTTTAAATTTTCAAACTTCTGCATTGCTACAGACAGTTTATTTTCTTTTGTTTGCTCATTTCCTTCACATATCTGAATGAGCTTTTCCCAGATCTCTTTAGCAGTAGAACACATCTTGATTTTCTGAATGTGTTTTTATCAAGAGTTTTGTAAAGAATGTCCTTAGCGACATTATCAAGATTGGCTTTCTTCTTATCTTCGCCAGTCCATTCGGTTCGTGGTTTTTCAACCACTTGAGGTGCACCTTCAGTAACACAATAGCTGTATTTGGCTTTAAGATCTTTAATGGTCCGTCTATGATGACATACCACATGTCATCATCCTGCGCTGCAAGGTGAGCTTGCATACGGATCTTCCAATCATCAAAATCTTCTTTCAAGAACATGGGACCTTGCTGAAGTGTGCCATCTGTATGTATTTTCAGGGACAAGAATAACATGCTTGATACCAATTGTTGGGGATCGAGGAAGAGTTTAGAGGGGGGGATGAATGAACTCTTCTCCAATTTTTCTTTTCTTTCTTGGATAAGAAGGTGCTAAAATCCTGTTAGGGATAGTAGCTTATCTTGTCGTGAATACTTCCAACAGATTACAATATTAAGTTCGGAAACAATCTGATGGAGTGAATGAAAATAGTAATATCAGTAGACAGCAGTTGTTTATGGAAGTTCGAAGATAAAGTCTTCTACGTCTCCCCTTCTTCTGTTTCCAGAAGGTATCACTAAAAGACTTTGGATTTTACAGTACAGCTCTTGTACACACCCACTTCAGCAGGACTTACCCTTTGCCTACTGAAACTCTTAGTTACTCAACACAGTGAAAATACGATACAACAAAGTTCTGAAAAGACTCTTTTCAGATTACAAACTCTTCTTGATAAAATATGAGTGCAGTGAATAATTGTGAAGAGTGTAAGAAACAGTAGCACAAAATGATCTCAATAGATCAGATATCTGCTATGAAGCGTGTGCTACTTTTCTTTATGTTGAACTTGAAGATATCAAGGATTCGTGGTTTTCTCGGTTTGTGAAATACAGATTGATTTTGAGAGATGTTTCGCACTGTCTTCTATATGGGTTTGTTCAAGTTCAACGTCTTTAATCAGAAACTGTCTTCTGACTTCTGATAGAGTCAGCTTTATTACCGAAATAGGTTCCTGCAGAAAAGCTATAAAACAATCAGTCCTGTTTTATACTAAAATCGGCAAAGTGAATTAAATGACTTCGTACAGTGATTAATGCTGCAATTAATACTTGTACTAGAAAAAGGTAACGGTAACATTTAAAGCTGATAACGTTAAGATGTCGAGTCTAATAAAGTCCTTTCTTCTGCTTCTGATTCTTTGAGGCCCGGGGCCGAAGAGGGCGGGGGGTGATCGCCGGTGCCATGAGGTTGCACGGACAATGCGGCTCCTGGCAGGCTTCTAGGTGGAGGGAACATGAATGAACTGACCCACACGGGAATGAGAGGGATTCCGAGACTGTTCAATGTAATGGACTGTACAGTTGAAGAGGGCTTAAAAGATTTGATTGGTACTATTCATATCATGAAGGTGCATTTTCTTTTCGGTAGCTCATCACATAAGAACTCCAAAGTTAAGCGTGCTTGACTTGGGGAAATTTTGGGATGGGTGACCTCCTGGGATGTTTCCTAGGGTGCGTGTGAGTGAGGACATAAGCACGCTGGAAAGACTCGTCTTGATACAGTGAGGACATCGTCGAATCTGGGGCGTTACAATTGGTATCAGAGCCGATCTCTCTTAGTACGGTGTGGTTCGGGGACGAACCAAGCGGAAGCTGGTGGGCATGTGAGGCCCGGGGCCGAAGAGGGCGTGGGGTGATCGCCAGTGCCATGAGGTGCACGGACAATGAGCGGCTCCTGGAAGGCTTCTAGGTGGAGGGAACATGAATGAACCGACCCACACGGGAATGAGGGATTCCGAGACTGTCCAATGTAATGGACTGTACAGTTGAAGAGGCTTAAAAATTTGATTGGTACTATATCACGAAGGTGCATCTTTTTTCGGTAGCTCATCACATAAAAACTCTAAAATTAAGCGTGCTTGACTTGGGGAAATTTTGGGATGGGTGACCTCCTGGGAAGTTTCCCAAGGTGCGTGTGAGTGAGGACATAAGCACGCTGGAAAGACTCGTCTTGGTACAGTGAGGACAGTCGTCGAATCTGGGGCGTTACAGATTCTATATCCGTTTAGGTACTTCTTCTGCTTTTCTCCGCTATTGATTCTGATTTTTAGTTATCTTCTGTTTTAACGAGTGATCTACTGGTTTTGATTTTCATCGCCACAATAAATTTAGATCTAACATATTTGTATTGTATGTGATTTGAGAGATTTCCCAATGAAATGTACATCTAAGTGGGGTGTATTCAATTCAGATTTTTGATGACTTTTAATGATTTTTTTAAATTATAGACTTTTATGGATTTGATAGATTTTTATTGACTTATACAGAATCTCACAGATTTATAAACAGATTTACTTGGATTCATGTAGACTTTTTTGTAAGATTTTTATAGAGTTTTGGGAATTTGTTTTTATAGAATTTTATAAATTTTAAACTTAATTATGACATATTATGAAAGAATAATTACATATATAACATATTCAGTTTAAAATATTTTTTTCAATATTTATATTAATAAGTAAATTTACTTATTTAAAAGTTAAATCATTTAATCATTACATATGTATATATGTGAGTTTGTATGCATGTTTGTAAATTTTTAAAATACATCAATTGATTAATCTGTAACATTGTTTTTGAATTAATATACATGTGAAAAAAATATTATTTATCATTATGTAGATATAATTTTGTATAAAAATATCATTGTTTACACGTTAATTGAAACTGCGAAAAAAATTTAAAAAATCATAGTTGTTGCGAGGTTATTCAATTATTAAGAATTAAGTGGCATTTTTTGGATCATCTTTTATTATTATTGAATATTACATTAATTTGTATAAATCATAAATTAAAAATCACAAAATCAAATGTAGAATTCAAAATTTCATATGATATTAAAATAAAAATTATTAAATGAAAAATCAGCCAAAAAAATGAAAAATTTGATAAGAAAGATGAAAATATAGAGATACATTTCGAAAATTTAAGAGAGTGATAGAAATAGATGAGAGGAGAGAAGATAAGAAGAGAGGTGATGTGAAGCGACAGAGAGAGAAATAAATAGCTTGTGTATGAGTTAGAAGTTTTAAAAATCCATCCAAATCTTTGGGTTGAACCAAATACAATTTTTAACAATTTATAGTTTACCTTAGGCTTTAATGTTTGTATGTTAACGAATTCCATGAAGTTATTAAAAGTCAAGTGGTATTCAACATTGACTTTTTAAAATTTTATAAAGTCTAGAGGTATTCAACATTGACTTTTTAAAACTCTATAAAAGTCTAGATGTATTCAAATTTTCAATAGATTTTAATAACTTCATGAAATTCATTAATATACAAACATTAAAGCCTAAAATACAACAATAAATTGTCAAAAATTGTATTAGGTTCAACCCAAATATTTGGATGGATTTTTAAAACTTCTAACTCGTACACAAGCTATTTATTTCTTCATCAGTCGCTTCACATCACATCTCTTCTTATCTTCTTCTCTCATCTATCTCTATCACTCTCTCAAATTTTCGAAATGTGTCTCTATATATATTTTCATATTTCCTTTCAAATTTTTCATTTTTGGCTGATTGTTTATTTAATAATTTTTTATTTTAATATCATAGGAAATTTTGAATTGTAGAATTGATTTTGTGATTTTTAATTTATGATTTATACAAATTAATGTAATATTCAATAATAATAAAAGATGACCCAAAAAAAACGCGCTTAATTCTTAATAATTGAATAGCCTCGCAACAACCATGATTTTTTAAATTCTTTTTAGCATTTTGAATTAATATGTAAGCTATGATATTTTTATACAAAATTGTATCCACACAATGATAAATAATATTCTTTTCACATGTATGTTATCAATTCAAAAACAAGGTTACATATTAATTAATTGATGTATTTTTAAAAATTTACAAACATGTGTACAAACCCACACATATATATATGTAAGTATTAAATGATTTTACTTTAAATAAGTAATTTTATTTATTAATATAAATATTGAAAAATTATTTCATACGTCAAATAATTATTAGTTCAAAGAAATTAATAAAAATAATATGTTATAATTAAGTACAAAATTTATAAAATCCTAAAAAAAAATTCTCAAAAATCTATAAAAATCTTGCAAAAAAGTCTACATGAATCCACATAAATTTGTTTATAAATCTGGAGATTCTGTAAAAGTCAATAAAAATCTTGCAAAAAATTCTACATGAATCCACACAAATCTGTTTATAAATCTGTGAGATTCTATAAAAGTCAATAAAAATCTATCAAATCCATAAAAGTTTATCATTTGAAAAGTCATTAAAAGTCATCAAAACTCTGGATTGAATACACCCCACTAAATCTTTAGGTTGAATCAAATACATTGTTGACATTTTATTGTTGTATCTTAGGCTTTAGTTATTGTAATTAATAGAATTCCATGAAGTCATTAAAAGTCTACTAACATTTTGAATACTATATAATTTTGTAAAATTTTTAAAAGTCAAGTTTGAATACCACACGACTTTCTAAAATTATACAAAATTTTACATTGAATACCATTAAACTTTTATAGAGTATATAAAAGTCTAGATTGAATATCTCTAGACTTTTAAACTCCATAAAAGTTATTAAAAGTCTAGAACCAACACCCCCTCAGTGTCAACTTGGATATCCTCAAAATTTGTTTGGAAGTGATCTGCAGAGCAGTTTATTCATCACCTTTAGCTTGAAGCTCATGTGGAGTAGCTGGGGGATTTGCTTGAAATAGATTGTTATCAGATCATCAATGGAGGGTACATGTGGCAGAGAGGAAGTGATATGATGGTTTGATTCCTGATTCGGTGGATGATCTAGAGAGGATGGATTTGGAGTAGATTCTCCTTCAAATGGTTGAAACAGAGGAATAGAAGCAGTGACTAGAGATTAAGTTGGTTCAATAACTGAAGTTTGAACAATCTCAGGAGCCACAGATCTGTCCAATGATTTCAACATATCAACAATAGAAGTTAGAAGAACTTCAGAGAGCATATCCATTGTGGTTGGAATGAAAACGTGTTGTGATTCCTGAATTTTCTCTGTTTGTGTAACGAACGTACTCTTACTACTTAAAATTTGCGGAAGAATTAAAAATTTTCTTGAATACGAAAATAAAATCAATACGGTCGTCACTACATCATCCATTCACCAATAAAACTTTGCTAAAAGAGAGGCTTGTTCAAAATGTCTAGCAACCAAAGCATAAAATCAGAGTATTAATATTTTCATGCTTAAAATCTTAAAATGACGTGGCGGTCCTCGGGTCTAGCCTTCTGCTCAGTACAAGCCGGCTCCTTGGTCCCCACCCTCGTCTCGTCATGATCATCCTCACCTGCATCGATCAAGTCTAGTGAGTCTAAAGATATAAACTGGAATAGCAAGTAATACATAATAAAATCGCATGCAACTTTAAAATAGAACATACATACTTGAAACTTGGATTTGAATTGAACTTGAACTTGCATACATACATAGACGTGCCATAACTTAGAAGCTTTCATAAACATGCCTGCGTACTTGTTCATACTTAAACATACATGATTTCATTTTGCGTAGAGGATGTTTCAAAGCAAGTGACCCATACATAATAAACGCCTGATCAGACAAACCACAGTACTGGGCTGACAGGGACGTATCCACTGCCACATACATGAGATCCCCGTTCATAATTTAACGGGCTGGTTGGTCCCCGTTCATAATTTAACGCTTTCCAACCACGATCTAACCCGTTCATAATTTAATGGGGTGGAGAGATCCTCGGCCACGTTCACCGACTTCCAAACCCATTCAATTTGGTCACAAGACATTTAGCATATCTCAAAAACTTAAAATATTTTCTTGCACGTCAACATACTTACTTGGCGTTGAGGGATTCATTGGACTTCGATCGGGGCCGTTGCTGCACATTCTAGCATGAATTCGAATGCTTAACTGATACACTTAGACATAATAATCAAGCTTACTCACGAGCTCATTTAATCCCTTAGGACGTTCTACAATTCCCATGACTCGACCTTATTAACCATTGTAGTAAACCAAGACATCGAACCTCCAAGCATAGTCTAAGATTTTTCCCAAAATTGTGAAGGACACGGACCCCGTGCCTACCCCCGTGTAGGGGTCCGTGTAGACTCGGGTGAAAAGGCTCGAAAGGGAAGGTGGACACGGACCCCGTGTCAGGGTCAGTGTGGGGGTCCGTGTAGACTCTGGAAACATACACCAAAAGAAACAAAGGCACGGACCCCGTGCCAGGGTCCGTGTACTGCGGGCCAATTAAAAATTCGGAAATTCTAAACAGGTTTCGCTTAACAGTCTGGACTCGATTGTACGGACCACAAATCGACACTCCAAGACTAATGCTAGCATGCCATATCATCAAACCATATTCGTACAAATTCCCAAAGCGACGATGATCACCCTACAATACATACCAATCAAACGTGGCAGTTATCATCAAAACGTTACCTAGGACTTTTAATTAAATCGAGCGCCTAAGGACATGAGACGAAACCTCAAAAATACTCCCAACATCGTACTAAACATACCTAAATGCAGCAACGATCGCCCGACGATCCCCAACGAAGCCTGCAACAATAAAATCTCGAGAACACATCAAAACATAATTTCTGAAAAATGCAGTTTGAGCAGTCCCACGAAAAATGCCATAACTCACTCGATATTTGTCCAAATAACTCGAATTTTATATAAATCAAAGGTATCAAAAAGTTCTACAATTTTGACGTTGAAAGTTTTCCCAAAATCCTGACCAAAAATTCACAGTTTTAAAAAGAACAGTAAAACGTGATTTAGATCTAAAACTTTTCTTTCAAAATCGATCCAAACAAATAACCGCTCAAACTAGTACACATAATACATGGATTTTACGCATAAAAACAACGAAACACATACTATGACATGATCGACACAGAAAAGAGAGATTATACGTGCCTTATGATGTTAAAATTTACCGAACCGACGATACCGAAGCGGAGATGGCGCGGGGATTGATCCGAACGATTGTGGCTCGATTTCCTTCGAAGAAATTCACGAAAAATATGCAGGTATAATTCAGAGGAGGGGGCGGCTTCTTCTCTTGCAAAGAACCCTAGTTCTCTTTAATCTAAAATCTGCAAATGAGTTGTGTAGTGTGTGTGTGTGTTTCACGCTTTCTAGTGTGTAGAATGTGTGTGTGTGTGTTAGTAATTAATTTAGGGAAAAATTGCTTAATTAAATAATAAATGAAATTAATAAAAATACTAACACTCTTTAAACTTTACTAAAATCCCTCCATTAAAATAATGCATCCAAAAATGCTAATTTTAAAAGTTTTAAACTCTTAAATAACTCAACACATAAATAGGGCTTTAAAATGCTAAACTAAATAAATTATTTAAAATGCCCCTTCCTAGCTTTTAAAATACCGCATTTCAAATTGCCAATAATGTCCCCGGTTTTTCCTCGATCTCGCCTCGAATAATCGCCTGAAACATGAAACTCGAAAAACATTTTTAACGTGCATCACATAAACTTAAATAATTTAAAATAATGCATTCAAATAAATCCTGCATGGCTTAAAACTCATTTTAAAATTAATTAATAAATTACTAATTAAATAAATGCATGGGTTATATGTGTACTGAATTTGGGCACTACAATTCCTCCCCCACTTATAAAAATTTCGTCCTCGAAATTAAATCTTACCAAACAACTCCGGGTAGCGAATCCTCATGTCCGCTTCTGACTCCCAAGTGGCCTCTTCCACCGATTGGTTCAGCCACTGGACTTTGACTAGCTTAGTCACTTTGTTCCGGAGTCTGCGCTCCTGTCTGTCTAGTATTTGAATCGGTCGCTCCTCGTACGACAGATCTGGGGCAAGCTGTAACGGCTCATAGCTCGGAATATGCGAAGGATTGGCCAGATATTTCCTCAGCATAGAGACGTGGAACACATTGTGTACCCCGGCCATATTCGGCGGAAGGGCTACACGATAAGCTAATGTCCCAACTCTGTCAAGAATCTCGAAAGGTCCAATAAATCTCAGACTCAGCTTGCCTCTCTTCCCAAATCTCATAACACCCTTCATAGGTGCTATCTTGACGAATACATGATCACCAACGGCAAACTCGAGATCTCTCCTCCTCTTATCAGCATAGCTCTTCTGACGGCTCTGGGCGGTCTTCATCCTGTCACGGATCTTGACCACCACATCTGGAGTTTCTGGACTCTCTCTGGGACAAGATCTGCTCTCTCACCAACTTCAACCCAATGGACTGGTGATCTGCACTTCCGTCCATACAACGCCTCGTAAGGAGCCATACCTATAGATGATTGGAAACTGTTGTTGTAGGTAAACTCCACTAGCGATAGCTTAGACTCCCAAGTCCCTTGAAAATCAATCATACAGGCCCTTAGCAAATCCTCCAAAATCTGAATCACTCGCTCAGACTGTCCATCTGTCTGCGGGTGAAAAGCTGTACTGAACAGCAACTTTGTCCCCATGGCTGCATGTAAGCTCTTCCAGAAAGACGAAGTAAACCTCGGGTCCCTGTCGGACACAATCGAAACTGGGAACCCGTGTAGACGGACTATTTCCCTGATATAAAGCTCCGCATACTGCGTCATGGAGAAAGTCGTCTTCACTGGCAAAAAGTGTGCTGACTTCGTGAGTCGATCCACAATAACCCAAATGGCATTAAAGCCTCTGACTGATCTAGGAAATCCAACGACGAAGTCCATCGTGATGTTCTCCCATTTCCACTCTGGGATGGGGAGTGGCTTAACCAATCCCACTGGCCTCTGATGTTCTGCCTTCACTTGCTGACAAGTGAGGCATTCAGACACAAACCTGCGGATGTCTCTCTTCATCCCTGGCCACCAATACAGAATCTGTAGGTCCTTATACATCTTGGTACCTCCTGGGTGGATAGAATACGAAGAGGCATGTGCCTCTGCCAGAATATCCCGTCTGATCGAATCAACACTTGGCACCCACATTCTGCCTCTGTATCTCACAATTCCATCTAACACTGTGTAAAGAACACTGCCCTTGGCTTCGTCTTTCAGTCTCCATTTCAGTAATTGCTCATCTGAAGACTGACCTGTCCGGATACGGTCTAGCAGCGTCGGGTAATTCTTCTCATGCACCTTCAACTGCCTGGAAGCATAAGCTATAACCCGACCATGCTGCATCAACACTGCGCCTAATCCGAGCTTAGATGCATCGGTATAAAGCACAAATTCACCTTGCCCTGTCGGCATGGATAGCACTGGCGCCGAAATAAGAGCTTGCTTCAGAGTATCGAAGCTCTTCTGGCATTCTTCACTCCACACAAACTTAGCATTTTTCTTGGTTAGTGAAGTGAGTGGCACTGCTATGGATGAAAATCCCCGAATGAACTTACGGTAGTAACCAGCTAAACCCAGAAAACTGCGGATCTGATGCATTCTTTGGCTCAACCCATTCTTTAACGGCTGCTACCTTTGCTGGATCCATTTCAATACCACTGCTAGACACTATATGTCCCAAAAACGCTACTTTCTGCAACCAAAACTCGCACTTACTGAACTTCGCAAATAACTTTCGACTCTGCAAAATCTGTAAAACTGTCCTCAAGTGCTGGCTGTGCTCCTCATGGCTCTTCGAGTATATAAGGATGTCGTCAATGAATACTATGACGAATTGATCGAGGAACGGCTGAAATACTCGGTTCATGAGATCCATGAAAATTGCTGGAGCATTTGTCAATCCAAATGGCATCACCAAGAACTCGTAATGCCCATATCTGGTCCTGAAAGCTGTCTTGTGGACATCTGCATCCTTCACTTTCAGCTGATGATACCCTGATCGAAGATCTATCTTGGAGAACACGGTAGCTCCCTGCAACTGATCAAACAAGTCTTCGATTCTAGGCAACGGGTACTTATTCTTTATCGTTACCTTGTTCAACTCACGGTAATCGATGCATAGCCTCATACTCCAATCCTTCTTCTTTACAAAGAGCACTGGTGCGCCCCACGGTGAGAAACTAGGGCGGATAAATTCCTTGTCGAGGAGCTCCTGAATCTGTTTGAGCTCTAACATCTCAGCTGGAGCTAATCGGTACGGTGCCTTAGAGATTGGCACTGTGCCTGGCATGAGATCAATAGCAAACTCCACCTCTCTCTCTGGTGGAAGACCTGAAACATCGTCTGGGAAGACGTCTGGGAATTCACTGACTACTGGTACTTCAGGTAAAGATGGAGTGGGCACGTCAGGCGTTGAAATAATACTGGCTAAGAAGGCCTGACACCCCTTGGAAATCAGCCTCCTTGCCTGCATTCACGAAATCATGCGACGGAAGCTTCTCCATCTGTCTGGCTCAAATAGAAACTGTTCCATGCCCAATGGCCTAACCAATACTGATCTTTTCTGGAAGTCAATCAGGACCCTGTTCTTTGTCAGCCAGTCCATTCCCAAAATAATGTCGAAATCTGGCATCGGCAGAAGAATCAAATCTGCATACACGAGGTGGCCATGCAGTTCTAGATCGATATCTCTGACCACACTGGTAGCTAACAGCTCTTCCATTGATGGGACTGTCACTGAAAAGTTCACGTCTAGGCCAATGGACTTAAGGTCCAAATGATTAGCAAAAGTCTCCGATATGAAGGAGTGAGTGGCTCCTGAATCTATCAGCGCCGTCGTGGCTAATGTCTTTATGAAATATTCCCTAAGATGCGTTAGCGCAACAAACCAACTTACATCCCAAAATTCTACCATAAACCTCAAGCAACAAAAGATACCCACAATTCCAACTAAAACACTAGTATTCCCAATTAAAATTAAACATGCAAGGCAAAGAAATCAATACTGTACTGAATTAAATAAATTACCAGTCAAAAGGGTAGTGTCTGGGTTCGCCTCTTGAGCATGCATGGCGAATACTCTCCCTTGGTTTGGCTGCTTCCACTGAGGGCATTCCTTCAACATGTGGTCACTAGCTCCACATTTAAAACATTTCTCGGATCCCCATAAGCACTGACCGGGATGCTGGTGATTGCATTTCGGACACACTTGAAAATTAACGGGCTTCTGAGGCGCCCCTGCTGCTGAATGGACCCTTGCCCTTAGGGGGTCCCTGATATGGCTTCTTCCCTAGTGGCCCCTGATACTGCTTCTTAAACTGGGGCCTCTGATGCTGCTGCTGCTGGTGTTGCGGTGGTGCTTGATAGGGCCTCTTGCCCTGGCTTTCCGCCTCTATATCCTTCAGATCCTGTTCTGCCGCCAATGCTCTAGATACGGTGACCGCATAGCTAGTAGGGCCAGCTACTCTCACATCGCAGCGCAGGATCGGCCGCAACCCATTCAGAAAATGCCTCAACTTTGCCTGTACATCATTCGCAATGAGGGGCACGAAGTGACACCCTCTCTCAAACTTCCTAACAAATTCTGCCACGCTACTGTCTCCCTGTCGCAGCGTCATAAACTCGCTGGTGAGTCTGGATCGTACCTCCTCAGTGAAGTACTTGGAGTAAAAGACCTTCTTGAAACCATTCCATGGCAGTGCCTCCAAGTTAACTGCCACTGATGCTCTCTCCCACCATAATCTGGCGTCCCCTGTCAGAAGGAACGTGGCACATCTGACCTTATCTGCATCGGTCAGTTCCATAAAGTCAAAGATTACCTCTATGGACTTAATCCATCCCTCGGCTACCATCGGGTCAGTGGTACCCGAAAACTCCTTAGGACTCATCCTCCTAAACCTTTCGTACACTGCTTCTGGTTGGGGTCTCGCCCCTGCACCTGCTGCTGTAGCCTGGTTCCCTGCAAACTGCGCGAAGAACTGCGTCATGCCTGCAAGCATCTGTGCCTGCATGTCTGGCGGTGGAGGTGGAGGTGGAGAAGCGTCTCTTCTCTCCTCTCGAGGCTCTCTGTCCTCATCTCTTGTTTCACGGTCGATCACACGTCTAGGAGGCATACTGTTCCAATAAATTACCCAACACGTAAACCCAATATGCATGAACATATATAATTTTATGATGCATGTAAATCAAACTTAAAACATGCACATACTGAAATCATAACTTGATGCTTACTACATAACATAATGCAAAGCTTTAAACTTACAGACTTGAGGTGTGACTTCGTGAGCTTCTTGCGACTGGCAGTAGGCGTAACCCTTTACAAGAACACCGCTCTGATACCAACTGTAACGAACCGTACTTTTACTACATAAAATTTGCGGAAGAATTAAAAATTTTCTTGAATACGAAAATAAAATCAATACGGTCATCGCTACACATCCATTCACCAATAAAACTTTGCTAAAAGAGAGGCTTGTTCAAAATGTCTAGCAACCAAAGCATAAAATCAGAGTATTAATATTTTCATGCTTAAAATCTTAAAATGACGTGGGCGGTCCTCGGGTCTAGCCTTCTGCTCAGTCCAAGCGGCTCCTTGGTCCCCATCATCGTCTCGTCATGATCATCCTCACCTGCATCGAACAAGTCTAGTGAGTCTAAAGATATAAACTGGAATAGCAAGTAATACATAATAAAATCGCATGCAACTTTAAAATAGAACATACATACTTGAAACTTGGATTTGAATTGAACTTGAACTTGCATACATACATAGACGTGCCATAACTTAGAAGCTTTCATAAACATGCTTGCGTACTTGTTCATACTTAAACATACATGATTTCATTTTGCTTAGAGGATGTTCAAAGCAAGTGACCCATACATAATAAACGCCTGATCAGACAAACCACAGTACTGGGCTGACAGGGACGTATCCACTGCCACATACATGAGATCCCGTTTATAATTTAACGGGCTGGTTGGTCCCCGTTCATAATTTAACGCTTTCCAACCACGATCTAACCCGTTCATAATTTAACGGGGTGGAGAGGTCCTCGGCCACGTTCACGACTTCCAAACCCATTCAATTTGGTCACAAGACATTTATCATATCTCAAAAACTTAAAATATTTTCTTGCACGTCAACATACTTACTTGGCGTTGAGGGATTCATTGGACTTCGATCGGGGCCGTTGCTGCACATTCTAAAATGAATTCGAATGCTTAACTGATACACTTAGACATAATAATCAAGCTTACTCACGAGCTCATTTAATCCCTTAGGACGTTCTACAATTCCCATGACTCGACCTTGTAAACCATTGTACTAAACCAAGACATCGAACCTCCAAGCATAGTATAAGATTTTTCCCAAAATTGTGAAGGACACGGACCCTGTGCCTACCCCCGTGTAGGGGTCCGTGTAGACTCGGGTGAAAAGGCTCGAAAGGGAAGGTGGACACGGACCCCGTGTCAGGGTCCGTGTGGGGGTCCGTGTAGACTCTGGAAACAGACATCGAAAAGAAACAAAGGCACGGACCCCGTGCCAGGGTCCGTGGCGGGTCTGTGTACCTGCGGGCCAATTAAAAATTCGGAAATTCTAAACAGGTTTCGCTTAACAGTCTGGACTCGATCGTACGGACCACAAATCGACACTCCAAGACTCATGCTAGCATGTCATATCATCAAACCATTCGTACAAATTCCCAAAGCGACGATGATCACCCTACGGTACATACCAATCAAACGTGGCAGTTATCATCAAAACATTACCTAGGACTTTTAATTAAATCGAGCGCCTAAGGACATGAGACGAAACCTCAAAACTCTCCAACATCGTACTAAGCATACCTAAACGCAGCAACGATCGCCTGACGATCCCCAACGAAGCCTGCAAAAAAAATCTCGAGAACACATCAAAATAATTTCTGAAAAACCCAGTTTGAGCAGTCCCACGAAAAATGCCATAACTCACTAGATTTTTGTCCAATAACTCGAATTTTATATCAAATCGAAGGTATCAAAAAGTTCTACAATTTTGACGTTGAAAGTTTTCCCAAAATCCTGACCGAAAATTCGCAGTTTTATAAAGAACTGTAAAACGTGATTTAGATCTAAAACTTTTCTTTCAAAATCGATCCAAACAAATAACCGCTCAAACTACTGCACATCATACATGGATTTTACGCATAAAAACAACGCAACACATACTATGACATGATCGACACAGAAAAGAGAGATTATACGTGCCTTATGATGTTAAAATTTACCGAACCGGCGATATCGAAGCGGAGATGGCGCGGGGATTGATCCGGAACGATTCTGGCTCGATTTCCTTCGAAGAAATTCACGAAAATATGCAGGTATAATTCAGAGGAGGGGGCGGCTTCTTCTCTTGCAAAGAACCCTAGTTTTCTTTAATCTAAAATCTGCAAATGAGTTGTGTAGTGTGTGTTGTGTGTGTTTCACGCTTTCTAGTGTGTAGAATGTGTCTGTGCGTGTGTTAGTAATTAATTTAGGAAAAAATTTCTTAATTAAATAATAAATGAAATTAATAAAAATACTAACACTCTTTAAACTTTACTAAATCCCTCCATTAAAATAATGCATCCAAAAGTGCTAATTTTAAAAGTTTTAAACTCTAAAAACTCAACACATAAATAGGGCTTTAAAATGCTAAACTAAAAAATTATTTAAAATGCCCCTTCCTAGCCTTTAAAAAAATACCGCATTTCAAATTGCCAATAATCGTCCCCGGTCTTTTCCTCGATCCCGCCCAAATAATCGCCTGAAACATGAAACTCGAAAAACATTTTTAACGTGCATCACATAAACATAATAATTTAAATAATGCATTCAAATAAATCCTGCATGGCTTAAAACTCATTTGAAAATTAATTAAATGATTTACTAATTAAATAAATGCATGGGTTATACGTGTACTAAATTTGGGCACTACAGTTTGGTAGCAATATGAATTCTATCTAGTGGATTCTTCTCGAGAATCTAGCTTCTGTTTGGATAGATAAAGATCAGTTTTTGATTACTGAATAGGACATCATAGGAGAGACGGTTTGTCTGACTGATCGAGCTGATTGATCTGTTATTCTAAACCAACTGTTCCGATTTTTATAATATTCACCCAAAGGGAGAGGCAGTTTATGTGGGGCCC
>NW_027459865.1:0-61490 GCF_025594145.1 Primulina tabacum | reverse complement strand
TTAAGTAATTTCCTACCGGCGATTATCCCAAAATCCTCGAAAAATTACTGAATTAACCCATGGATTCCTCAAAATTTAGAAAATTGCAGTTTATCCTAAAAGTTTCAGAAATTTGCAAAAAGGCCCCTTAAAATTTCGAATACTAACCCCAAAACAATTGTATAGTCCCAAAAAGTTTAGAATTAAATCTCTCAAAATCCAAAATCTTCAAAAATAGTGCTCTGAACTCTCGATTTTTGCAATTAGGTCCTCAAATTATCGGTTATTGCACTTGAGGCCATAAAATTCTCAAATCAAACAATTAAATTCTTAATTCCAAATAGGTAGAGCATGCATCCTAATTCATTCTACATTATCAATCCCAAAAATTAATCCTTATGCAAACATAAAATCCATGCAATCATGCGATAAGTAAAATCTTAAATACGAGGGTTACCAGTAATCAATGTCGAGTCTGGCTCTGCCTCGACCTCCTCGGAACACATCATAAGCTCGGCCGGTAGTGGGGCCCATGTTCTTAGGGAATTCCGCTGCTTTGTGCCCTCCTGCCCACAAACGAAACATCTGTAGGTCCCTCATAGGCACTTGCCAATGTGAAACTTGTTGCACTGCAGGCATGGTTGCCTGTCATCTGGCGCCTGAGGGGTCTCTACGGCCGCGGCCTCCTAAACTGACCCTGGGGCTTCTTCTGCCCCTGGTGTCTCTGTTGCCCTAAGAACTATTTCTTCTGAGGCTGGGATCTGGACTGAGTCTGATGCCGCTTCTTCTGCATCTCGAAGTCTATGTCTCGCAGCGCCTGCTCCGCCTGAAAAGCACAAGCGGTGGCCTCATCATAACCTGCCAACCTCATCAGCATGACGTCCCGACGAAGGGTGGGTCTCAGTCCATCTAAGAAATGCCTCAGCTTCTGGGCGGAATCTCTCGCTATCATGGGCACAAAATGACAGCCCATGTCGAACTTGCGGATAAACTCCGCCATAGATGAATCCCCTGGCGGAGACTCATAAACTCCCTCGTCAGGCGGCCCCTGACGTCAGCTGGAAAATATTTTCCATAGAACAACTCCTTGAACCTGTCCCAGGTGAGGGTAGCCAAGTCCACTGCATGAGCGGCTCCCTCCCTCCAAAGGGATGCATCATCTCTCAGCATATAAATGACGCACCTGGCCCGATCGTCATCTCTTACCTGAGGTTAACGAAGTTTTTAGAAGTAGTACCAGACGAGGATGAACTGGTGATAATTTCAGACAGGCATCAGGGAATCATTAATGCGGTTTCTACTGTCTATAGAAATGCGGATCATGGTCATTGTACGTGGCATTTATCCCAAAACATGAAAACTAGATGCAAAAAGAAGGTGCAACCGAAATGTTTTTTCACATTGCAAAAATTTATAAGCCTTTCGAGTTTTATATTGCATATAATGATTTAGGAATGGATATCCTGAGGCAGCGCAATATTTGGACGAGAGAGACTCACTTGATAGATGGACTCGAGCATATTGTCCGAAGACCCGTTGCAATATTATGACGAAAAATGGGGTTGAGTCGATCAATACTAGACTACTTGAAGAGAGGAAGCTGTCAATCATTGCACTCTTAGATTCTTTGCAGAAACTGGCCTCATCTTGGTTTGCCTGATATCGCCACGCATCAATTGCAAGTAACACTAATCTGACCCCTACCATCGAGGGGATTCTTCGCAGCAGGTTCACTGATGCCCAGGGAATGCAAGTTTTTGAATTAGGACGTTTGGAGTTTGATGTTAGGAGTCGTGGAAATTCGGCCATAGTGGACCTGGAATCAAAAAGATGCACATGTCGAGTTTTTGATATTGATAGAATCCCATGTGCTCATGCCATCGCAGTCAGTTGGTTAGCAAATATTTATTTATATGATCAATTTCATGGTGCATAGCTTACTCAGAGACTGTGTAACTCGTTCCGGAAGAAAATGAATGGCAATGCAACATTAATTTTCCATTGGTGTTGCCTCCTTTGTTAGAGAAGAGAGTTGGCAGAAGAAAACAAAACAGAATTCTTTCAATCGGTGAATTAAGCAAAAGATAGAATCATAGGCTGGAAGTTATGGTCGACTTGTAACTTCTGGGTCGACCCAAAGGTGGAACTGATGGTCGACCATTTGCTTGAGGGTAGATCAAAGTTCCAGCCTTTTGGGTCGACCCAAATGTTACAAGTACTTGTTGGGTACATAAATTTTGTTTTCGGCCCAAATTGCTAGTTTGCTAAAGTTAAATATATTCTTTTTTATTTTTAAATTGATATTATTAATTGTCGAAAAAATATAACATAATTGTGAAATTATAACGTATCAGATTAATTAATGTGAAAGTAGGATTATGTGATTATGATTCTGTGATTCAAATGTTAAAACATATAACTTAATTGTGAAATTACGTTTCATATTTTTTAAAATGTAACATAATTGTGAGATTGTGATTCTATGATTCATATGTCAATTAAACATAAACATTTGTGAAATTAGGATTCAATTTTTTAAATATAACATTTGAGATTGTGATCTATGATTCAATGTAATTAAAACATATAACATAATTGTGAAATTACGATTCATATTTTTTAAAATGTAAATAAGTGAGATTGTGATTCTGTTATTCACATGTTAAAACATATAACATAATTGTGAAATTACGATTCATATTTTTAAAAATATAACAAAATAGTGAGATTGTGATTCTGTTATTCATATGTAAATTAAAACATATAACATAATTGTGAAATTACGATTCATATTTTTAAAATGTAACAAATTGTGATTCAATGATTCATTTGTAAATTAAAACTATAACATAATTGTGAAATTACGATTATATTTTTAAAAATAACAAAATTGTGAGGTTATGATTCTGTGATTCACATGTTAAAACATATAATATAATTGTGAAATTACGATTCATATTTTTTAAAATGTAACATAATTGTGAGATTGTGACATATGTCAATTAAAACATATAACATAATTGTGAAATTATGATTCATATTTTTTAAAAATATAACAAAATTGTGAGATTGTAATTCTTATGTATTCACATGTTAAAATATATAACATAATTGTGAATCGACCCAGAAACCTTAAACCCTAAACCCTAAACCCTAAAACATAAACCCCTAACCCCAAAGCAACATGGGTCGACCCAGAAACCTCAAAGGCACAGTGGTCAACCAAAAATCTACTAGGGAATTACATAAAAAACAATGTCCAATAATTACATAAAATTGTCCGATACATCACAACAATGACCAATCATTAAGAATATATTACAAGCTAAAAAAAATCTAAACTCAGATACTATTCTATCATCTAAAGTTAGTGGTAATTGCTCACTCTTCCTAGACAAAGCATATCCAGCAACAGCTTTTGAAAAAGAAAAAAAATGAGAAGTTTTAAATTTACTGTACAATTAAAAAAAAGAATAATAAAGTTATTATATTTTAAATAGAAAGATGACAACTTGGTGTTTAATCTTGGCACTGAATTCATCATGTAGCTTTACATTCCATGGCCTCTCGGGGTTTGGGTTGTTCCCAACAATGGATAACAGACGCAGCGTTTATAAGTATAGGCTCTATTTCCCCATTCAGATCTTTGAAGTTGGGATTGTGCCTTCGCTGCAAGCCAAATATAATGCACTTATTCACCCCTGTAACGAGTTTTACCAAAAACCAGCGCCTATCTCTGTCGACAGGCACTACAAGAAAAATGATTTTCCGCAGCACGTCATCAACATCGTGCATTAAAAGCACGCTGCAAATAGTACTTTTAACGGCGTGCACCCATATGTGCGCTGTTAATATTATTGCACTTGACAGCAATAACGGCGTGCATTAAAAGCACGCTGCGGATAGTAATATCCGCAGCATGCATTTATGTGTGCTGTTAATAACCCATGCAATTTTCGCAGCGCACAATAAAGGCACGCCGTTAATAGTATTATTAACGGCGTGCATTAAAAGCATACTGCGGATAGTAATATCCGCAACATTCATTTATGTGTGCTGTTAATAATCCATGCAATTTTCGCAGCGTACAATAAAGGCACGCCGTTAATAGTATTATTAACAGCGTGCATGTTTATGTGCGCTGTTAAAAGTAAATCATTTTTTTTAAAAAAAAATCGTGTTTAGACAATAACGGCGTACATTAATTGCACGCCGTCAATAGTAATATTCACGGCACGCATATTATTAGCAGCTGCGGAAAAAGGATGCGAATTTTTAAATTAGCGACGATTTTGGTTAAACCATCGCTAATTTAAAAATTGAGACTGTTTACAATAAACCGTCGCCGATTTTAAATCGGCGATGATATAACAAAACACCGTCGCTTTTAGCGACGGTGTATATACACCCGTCGTTAAGAGCGACGGTTTAATGGAAAACTGTCGCTAAGAGTCGCAAATTGTTAATAAATATTCGATTTCTGTTCTACTTTCCTCCACACTACTTTTCACAACACTTAAATTTTTTTCTCTTATACGATTTTAATTTCGATTTAGGTATGTTTTTTGTTTCAATTTTTGGTTAATTTTTTAAATGTTAGTTAAGATTAGTTAATTTATCATAGATGTATTGTAGTTTTTTTTAAAAATTTTTAAATTATAAAAATAAATTTTTTTTATTTTTGCGCAAAATTTAGCGACGATTTTTGGACCGCCGCAAAATTTAGCAACGGTTTTTAACCGTCGCTAAATTTAAAACCGTTGCTAATTAGCGACGAATTTTTAACTGTCGCTAATTTGACGACAGCTTTTTTTGGTTTTAAACCGTCGCCAATTAGCGACGGTATTATCAAAAATCGTCGCTAATATTTAGATATTTTATGAATATTAATGGCGTACATTGCACGCTGCGGATAGTTGTATTAACGACGTACATATGCACGCCGTTGATAATAGTATTAACAGCGTGCACATGTACGCCACGGATACTCTTGAACTTTCAACAGCTTGCAACTTCGCACCGTGCAATGTGCGCCGCGGAAAGTGAATTTGCGCGCTGCGAAAAGCCATTTTTGTTGTAGTGAGGTATGAGAATTATTCGTGCCTTTTCCCACGAGAGACACGGTCATTCTGGATCACTACCTTTCACTATCCCCACCAGATTTGTGTTGAAAACTTTATCTTTCTTCGGCCAGTACTGACATCGAAGTGTAGAAATGTCTGTCCATCAACGACACATCTGGCGGCATCACTTCAGGATGTCAGATCTGCATCTCAAGCAATCCACAGAGAGCTTCGCCGATGTGATGAATTCAACAGAAGAAACGATTTTCAATGTTTTAAAATAAGTGCTCTACAAATTTACAAGATTTGTAAATGCTTACAGAGATAGTGACATGCGAGTTTGCGATCGCCATGGGCCCGTAGAACGACTTCTCATATTCGGCATAAAAACCTCGAATCCTACTCGGCGAACAGTCGAGCATCGATGCCCTAACTCGCGCCAGCGAGTTGTTTACCTTCAGTGTCACGGTCTCCGCAAGTGGCCTCACACCTTCATCTATAATTGCCCCAAACTGACGGTTCGCTGCGTAAATTGATAAATTATAACAACTTTAATGCAAATATGAATATATAAGGTGTAGTGTAATAACCTCTCGACGTGGTCGCCTCGCCACCTGACATACGCGCATTCGGAGTCACTTGAATATTTAAAACCAAAATGTTTATTGTTTAATATACTATACATAAATATAAATCAAAAAATTGCATTACCTCACCTTCTGAGGACTCCTCTGTAATGACTGTAAGGTTAGTCTCAAAATATCTGTTGTGTGTTGGCTATACTGTCAATTTCTCTAGCCAGATTACCATCCACACGCCTACATCGTACATTAATCAATTAAAATAATATGACAATTCTACAAAATCAATCTATTACATAACAATAAATATAATAATAAAATTAACTCACAAAAGTCTCTGCCTCGGATAATTTCCTCTTCCGCATCTGCTATATGGCTATGCTATAATCTTGTCATGTAGCACTGGCATGTTAGATCTCATCTCAGCAAAAACCAGCTCTAATCTGGTTCAGTCAAACTCGATCTCAATCATCGAGACCAAGATTACAACTCGATTTCAAGTCATTCTAAAGCCAGATTTATATTCCTGATACACGCCCTGGTCTCAATAAATCATGCCGTCATCTTAACATGGATAGACGTAACGGAATCTTCCAGGCAGTCAACCGCCTTTCGAAACGATGCTCCAAGGGTGATGGGTGACGAGAAGGATTGAGTCCAAAGTGGACTCTAGGGACCCGTACGCATAGGAGAACTGTTGCTAGAGCTGGATCTTTGAGATCACCAGAATGGGTGCCGGAAACGTCCGGAGATGATGTGCAAGAAGGCGTGCGCTGGACTGATCTATTGAGATCACCATAACGGTGCCGGAAACATCGGAGTTGAATGTGCAGAAGGCGTGCTGAACTGAGGGAGACTCCAAAGGTGCTCGCTATATATGACTGTTTGACCTTGCCTCAAGAGCTCGAGTACCCGAAAGATGACCGCATCGGGCGCAGAATCAACAAAAAAGCCCGGTCGTATAATACGGTGAAACTAGCTCCTCAAGAATAGGAGTAAAAAATCCAAGACAATCCTGCATATAATTAATAACAGATCAGATTAATAAAAATTAATGTCCAAAGTTATTATATCAAATCAATTCATATTCCTTACATCTATAGCACAATCACCAAATGCTGCAGTGTTAGTCACCACTGAAACATCCTGGGCAACATCAAACTGTCCATATCTCTTCTCCTTGCAAACTTTTGTGTCACGTTCGGATAACATTCATAAGCGAGGATCTGTAACATAAATTTCAAACAATGTTACTAGTAGAAATAAAGATAACAAATCCACTTTAACATTCAAAAATAATATACCTGCAGAGGCAGAACAAACCACCGACAAGGATGCTACCGTCAACTTCTTTCCGACCATGTGCCTCGGTGAGGTAATTATATCGCCCTAAAAGGTCCTTATTCAAACATCGGACCGCATCCCGATAGGCTACTCTACCCCATGGATAATTGTTGAACCTATCCAAATCATCTACAAGCCTCAAGTATTTAGGGTCGATCTTCGTCGTCTTTTCCTAGTCGCCTCACCGTATACGGCACAACAGAAGTATAGACTAGCCATCTTTATCTTCTCCATGTCTATATCAGTCTCATTCTGCTCTGGAGACTAATCTTTCCTTCCAAATCACTCAAAACAATCTCAGACTTACCAGCAAAGTGTGTGGTGCCAAATACACCTCTATCTGGTAAATCTTTTGGCTCTATAGCGCAATTGAGACCCGTTATTAAACAATACTCTAACAAAGAAAATATAACCGGCCTCTTGCGCACCACCATCCACAAATCATCAACTACTACTATCAACTATCTGATTACTCATTAAATACCATAGAATTTGACTATAAATGTTAAAATCTCTATAATACCTAACCAAATTACCAAAAGGCGACTGCTCGAAAAAAGGGTTCTCTCATCGTTGTTCAAATAACGATGAATCTTCTTAGCAATCTCTTTATATCTCGATTGAATTGTCAATTTGCATTGAAAATTGCATCTCTGCCTAGTTTTCTCGGCAAATAGACATGTGATAAAAAATAAATACGTTAGTAAAGTTAGGAAAATCAATGGAGAATTTCGAAGCTTGAGTTTAGTCGACCAAAAAAAAGTGATCGACCAAAAAGATTGTGGTCGACCAAATTGTTGTCGACCAAACCAAAAAAGTTGGTCGACCAACTTTTGTGGTCGACCATAGCGACCATGCTTGTGTCCACTAGGTCGACAGAAGCTTCTTCAACACGACGCACACGCAGCAAACATAAATCGACAAAACGCAGAAGAAACAAATCGAAATAAACGTGAAAATTATCACATTTTTGTTTGTCATTCCTTCGATTGAGTTTGCGTCGCCTCGAGGGAAAGATATTTCCGGAAACGGAGGGTTTAGGGTGAGGGGGTTCTCTGTTGACAATTTTGCAAAGATTTAACTTCTCTGTTGATTTAATCGTATATTTAAAGAATTTAAATTTAAAACATAGGGACGTAAACATAAATTTACTTATGGATTTTTTTAAAAAACAATTACATTAGAGTCCCTTCTCCTTAAATTTCCGCCGTTAAGGAAGCTGCAATTCCAGCGTTCTTTCTTTTGGTTTAAAAATAAAAATAGAATTTCAACGTTCGACCGATTAATTAGGTTTTAGCCTAGTCTGGGGGCCAGCGGAAAGTTCCGAGATAGGAAGATTGATTGAAGACGAGCCTGAATAGAAATTTTGGGCCGATAGACCCGTTCTTTTGGTCTGTAGTCACCCTTTTTCAGTTTTGCTGGCACCACCGGCATCTTTCGCCGCCGCTGCGGTTGTCGACAACCCGTTTCACCATCTTCCAATTTTCCCTGATGCTATGGACGAACAGATGGCGGTTAGTATTTCTGCTGACCTGAAAACTACAAAGATCGAATTTCTATTTTATGGGTGCATGCTTGTTCTCTAGAAATACGTCATTCAGTTTAAGATCTGGAATATTTCATAAGTTGGGTTTGTGTAGTAGGTGGATAACTGCTAAAAAACAACTGCTTTTGCTATACGTTCAGTAGTGTCTCTGGAGTTTCATTGTTGGAAGACACTGATTATTCCAGTTCAAATTGTGAAAGCAATTGGGAGAATGAAAGTGATGTTCCGAGACAAAGTATTGATCATGGTAAAAGAATTAAGTTGTTTTCTCGTGTTGCTAGAATAGCTAAGTCTCTAAACTGGTCCGTTGCAAGAAAAATACGGTTTACAGGAGCTGTGAAGAAGTATGGCTTTGACAATGCGATTATGGGTTTTAAGATTATTCTACACATATATTCTCGTGCGGAAATGGAGCTGGAAGTGTGTGCCTTGCTGAGGGATCTGATTTGTTATTATCGAGAAGCTGGGCTGGATTTGTTTGGTATGTTCTACACTGTATTTAATTGTCCTCATGAAGTAGAAGGATCAGTTGTTCTAGCAGATGCGCTTATCAAAGTTTTTGCTTCAAGTATCATGCTTGAAAATGCTGTTGATGCTTTCACCCAGGCGAAGAAAATTGGGGTTCAACCAGGCATTCGTGCAAGCAATTTTTTGCTTAAATGTTTGGTGGAATCCAATGAAAAGGAGTTCATTGTGACTTTATTCGAAGAAATGAAAAACCATGGACCAGTGCCTACTGTTTACACCTACACAATTATGATGAACTTTTACTGCAATAGGCATTGTGGCCAAGATGGAGTGCGTATGGAGCAAGCAACCGATATTCTGGAAGAAATGGAGGCTGCTGGTATTAACCCTTCTATTGTGACATATGGTACATACATTCTTGGACTTTGTAGAGTTGGACTTATTGAGGATGCTTTGAACTTTATTCACGAGTTACGAAGAAATGGCCAGCCGCTCAACTGTTATTGCTACAATAGCGTTATTAGTGCTTTTGTCAATAGAGGAGAACCATATAAAGCATTGCAAGTTTTGACGAAATGAAGACCTGTTGGATTGCACCAGATGTATATAGTTATAGTATTTTGATCGATGGTTTTTGCCGATTTGGAGATGTTGATAAAGGTCTTAGCTTGTTTGAAGAGATGGAAAAGTGTAATACAAAACCATCCCTTGTTACATATAGCTCTCTTTTAAAAGGTCTCTGTAAGAGAGGATTAATGGATATATCATTTGGTTTATTTAGAAAGGTTGGGAATTCTGGATATAATATGATCAGCATGCCTACAATATCTTAATTGCTGGGATTTTGTACTCAGGGAGACATGGAATCTGCTCATGGGCTTTTAGAGGAGATGATAAAAAATAATCTCTCTCCTAACGTTGCTAGTTATGAGAGTTTAGTCCTTGGATTCTGTAAAATTGGTTCCTTTAGGAAAGCCTTCAAGTGTTTTGATTTTATGGCAAAAGCTGGTATTTTCCCCAATACTTTTATTTGCAACCATGTAATAGATGGATACTGCAGTGAAGGGCTGATGGAGGATGCCCTAAAACTTACTGATGAAATGAAGAAACATGGAACAATCCCGAACACGATTACATATAGCATGATCATCAACATGTTGTGCAAAGATCGTAAAATGGAGAAGGCTTTAGAGCTTATTCCTGTAATGCTTAAATGTAATATGTTCCCGAATGTTGTAACTTATAGCATGCTCATCGATGGTTTTGCCAGACAAGAAAATCTGAGGAAGGTTGTTATGGTGTATTCAAGTATGTTGAAGGGTGGGGTTACTCCTGATCCTGTCACATTCACAATTTTCATTAATGTCTTGTCCACCACAGGAAGGGTGAAAGAGGCGTACAATCTATTCAAGGAAATGATCTTAAAGGGTTTAAATCCTGATAAAATCTCTTACACCTCAATGATAGCTGGATTTGCAGGAGCAAAGATATGAGAGCGGCGTGGGAGTTGTTCCAAGAGATGGTACAGAGAGACATTTTACCTTCTGTTGTTACGTATACATGCCTAATTGATGGATTTTTCAAGGTAAATCGCATGGACATGGCTATTATGTTGGTGGAAGAAATGAGTCATAAAAAATTGTGCCCTGATCCTGTTACATATTCTGTTTTGATTCGTGGATACGGAAAACTTGGATTTGTGGACAGAGCTCAGCAGTTATACGATGAAGTGCGAAGGGAGGGAGTAGTTCTTGATACGTTTACCTTCAAAACATGAGGAACAATCCCGCAGTAAGTTCTAAGAATGCCTTGAAAAACAGAATTTTTCTCCATTTACTTTCAAACAATTCCCTAGTTCCATGTTCCTGTTGAAAAAGGGGAGACAGGAAAAGCCAAAAGAATGCTACATGCTACATTTCCTCCATTAATATTTGTCAGTCGGACACTGTTCAATTAATCATACTGTTGTCAAATAGTTACAACTTCTTCCTATATTTTGCGAATGAGACAAAAAAAGTTGCTTTTGTCAAAATTACTGAATTCTTTGAAGCAACCTACACTTTTGATGTCTAGTTTGCCATTTCTCGACACATTTTATCTCAGAATCCGGCTAAATTAGCTCTGCCGACAACTCTTGGGCCCTGGCAAGAGTTGTCAGGAAGTAACAGCGGAGGAACATGCATCTCTTCTTGTTTTCGGGTCTCCTCGGCCCCATTTCTGGTTTAAAAATAGGCGAGCTCGAGGATCTAGGCACCAAAAACCCAGTCCTCTACTCGATTTTCCCCCAGGTATGTTCTAATTGTTGTTTCGATTGTCCTGTTTTCCTCCATTTTGTCCTTTTGTTTGCCTTTTTAGCTAACTGGAACCAGGATTATTCTGGAAGTTGTCTCTGTTGTTGTTCGGTGGTGCTTCAAGTTTTGTACCTTATATTCTGTATGGAAAACTAGTAAAGTAGCTCTTGCAAATGCAATCTAGACTCGTTTTTTCACCATGAATACACTTCGAGAGGCTGATAATGAATTAGTTAGATCAAATTTAACCTTATTTAGCACATGCTCATGCTGTTCAATTCACTGAAACCTGCAGGGTCAAATGAAGTTGTTCGGTACTAATGTTTATCCTAAGAATAGGTATTTGACGCTGCAGTTTTCCAAAGGTGGCTAGAATGTAACTTTTTATGACTATTTCGACAATATGGTTAGCATTTTTTTGTCCTTTTAGTTTTCTTTTCAATTGTTGCCCATGTAGCACGGATACTCCAAATATTTTTTTAAAATATGGGACACTTGTACAAATACGACATGCAAATACTTGTGTTGGATACAACAAAATCCGTGTCGTTGACTTTTTGGAGGTTTGACCAGTCGGATAAGTTTTGGATACGACCGTTTTTCTGGATAAGTTATGGCAAAATTGCAAATTTCAAAAGCTTTTGGTGTTAATTGAAAAAAGTTGAAATTTCTGAGGGCTAAATGGAAAATAATTAATTAAATGGAATGAACTTTGGGCATTTTAAGCATGCTGCACATCTTTGTAATCGATCTTTCTACCAATCTTTGTCAGGCCGGTGCTGCTCGCCTCTGACGCATGTAAGCCCTATTGTTTCTGACTTTCTGCTCTACTCTATATAGTTTCTGACTTTCTTCTCCTCTAAAATATTGTATCTTCTATTTTTTAAATGTACCATATCCGTATCATATTCGATACGATACCCGTTTCCGTATCCGTGCAACATAGATTGTTGCTTAACCAAATTTGATTCAGGAACTTTATATTTGCTGCTATGAGATTATTGTTGAAACTCATCCTGTGTTGTGAAGTATAACACAGATTTTTTGTTGTATATGACACTTTTTGGAGCTTATTTGTTATCAATTGATATGTTTCCTAAGAGAAGTTTCCACTCTTGAATGGCTAAAAGAAACTAACAACATTATAACATTTTGAAAACACAAGTTAGAGAAAAAGTAATACAAATTAATCATTTCAATCTATCTTGAAAGTATGAGAAAAGAAAATTGAGAGGACCTTTTGCAAACTGTTTTTAAATGAACAGGGAAAGAAGTTTACAAAAGCTCAGTTCACACGTTATTTAAAACAGTAGGCAAGGATTTTCAAGCTGTGTTTTGACTTTTGGTCCTATCAATACATTGATTAGCCTTTTCTGTTAATAAAGAACCTTATGCTGCAGTTCATAATCTGAGTTGATAAAAACGTACTTTTTTATCTCTGCAAATGTTTTTATTCTTTGGATTCTGTTTTTTTTGTTTGATGTTTAATGTCGTGTATGTAACTTCCTGCATTTTAGATAGTATTTTCAGATACATGGTGGATTGGAAAAAAAGGTGAGAATCCTGAAGAATTACTTCAGTTTTCGAATGTGCTGAATTTGGTTAGCCTGGAATTTTTCACTTGCATTTATTAGGAGAAAAAGGATCAAACAATGCATTGATGATATTTTTCGGAAAATACAATTTTTGTATATCGAGCAATGAAGTGGTAGTATGTAGCTGATGTTATTTTATGAATTTATTAGGAAGGGTTTGATTTCTTTATTCTCTTGGTAAACCCAATGTACTTGTACTTTAACTCTGTTTTTACCATTCCTGTCTTAGGCCCAAGGAAAAACATGCCAGAGTATGATTTCAAGGGTGGCATTTGTGACATGTGATAGCAAAGCATTGTCTGGAACCATGAAATTGGATCCAGAGTCCCCAAAAGTTGATTCAATAGAAACTCCAACTAATGTATAAAAGTTGGTGGAAGTGACCCCAAGTCGACGTTCAGCTAGAACTGCTGGGAAACGTTCAACTATTCCCTTTTCTTTGATTTTCATGAAGTATTTCCCTTGATTTTAAAATGACATCCTTTTAGTTTGGGTCATGCATCAGACGCCTTATTTATAATTTACATGTTCTTTTTGGACTCAACATTACCCTTATTGACAACTTATGACTCTGCTTTGCCTCCATTCGGTTTTATTTTACAATCGGACCCTCTAAGTCTGAATCAAGCCTCTAGCTTTTTGTTATAACTAGCGACTAGGGCATATGTATTGTTAGAGTAGTTGTCATGTAAGGCTAAAGAAATTATTGATTCAGTTACAGTGAATAGTTTATTTTAATATAAATTTTATTTCATGTTTTTTTTTACTTTATATGTATATTAATACTGATGATACCAAATTTTCCCTGAGTCCGATCTGGTGAGATTGAGCTTCAAATCAACAATGTTTGAACTGGAATGGATGGAATACTACCGACCCATACAGATTAATGGATATTGGAAGGTGTCGAAAATTTTTCCGACGCAACCACTTTGATCTTTTGATCGGATTTTAGAATAAAGAAATGGGAAGATGCGATAAGTGAAAGTTAATCTCCTCCTTTTTTCTCCCCCCTTTTATGAAATAGACATGGGTATTTATAGTGGTTGAGAAGACTTCTTCTCAAACCGTGTCAAAGTCTATTTAGGTAAATTTCCTTACAAAATTAAATTCTTCTCCAATCACTGCAGGTTCGGGCCGGATTTCTTGTCACATCTAATCATACGGCGAGATTCTAGCATATTTAAAGATTATTCACGCTTTTGACATATGACAAAGTTCTTAGGATAGGTTGACAGAACCCTGCTCCGGACGCTGGTTGGGCTCTGCCGCTAGGGTTCGGCCGAAGTAGTTAGGCCGAGCACCCGGGCTCGACCGAGGTGGCTCGGCCGAGCACCAGGGCTCTGCCACTAGGGCTCGGCCGAGCACCCGGGCTCGGCCGAAGTGGTTCGGCCGAGCACCAGTGCTGGTGCTCGACCGATGTGTTCAAGAAGAACGGCTAAAGAATTCGGACGAGTTGTGCTCGACGGGTTACGTTTAAGGTCATCGGGATGAAATAGGACTCAAGCGCGGTTGAATATTTGGGACATCAAATACAATCAACATAGATAAAGACGTTGATTATACTTTAATATAAACGAATCGTATTTCGATTTGTAAATACTATATATTTTAAATTTGTTTCTTGAAATGTCTGCTATTCGTTTTCTTAAAACGTGCTAGATTTTTTTTTAAAACCTCACTTAGCATCGGTCGAACCAAAAAATATTTTTGACATCATTTTAAAAATAAACATCCAACTATCATTTAAAAATCCAAAGGAAAATATTTTAAAGCATAAAATCGTCAAAGATTTTACCAACCTAAAAACATTATTTGAAAAGTATAGCCCATACTATAACCTCTCAAAAATGTCTCATAACATAAATAAAAGACGTAAAAATATCTTTAACATTACTTAAAATCATAAATAATAACTAGTGCGGAAAACTAGCGTCGGTCCTCGGGTTATGTGCACCTCCAGTCCAGTCAGATCAACCATCAAGACCTACATTAACATTATCATAATCACCTGCATCAATCGCACCTAGTGAGTCTAAACACTCAACACGTCATATCCTTGATAACAAGTAATACGTAAAACAGTTAACATATAACAGTGAAAAATACTTGTACTTAAAATATCATTTTCATGAAGATGCATAAACTTAAACTTAAACATTTTCGTAAACATTTTCATGATGCATAAAACTTTTAAATAAAAACATTTTCATAATCTTATGCATAAACATTTTCATATAAACATAAACATATTCATATTCATATTCATATCAACATATTAATATTCATGTCATGTTCATATCAACATAATCATATTCATATTCGCATTCATGTTCGTGTATGTTGAATTCAGATCGTTGATTGTGACTCGTATTCTTAAACGTATTGGGCGATGGATCCATCTAAAGAAAACCACAGTACTGGGCGGCGGGGACACCAGCGACACTCTCACCCGTCAACTGGGCCTTGGCCAACGTATTAACATATTCGTATTCATATTCGTATCCGTATCCAAGGAAACACGATCGTCGGGCTCCCACTGGGACCATAACCCTCACGATATTTCCAACATGTAGTAGTCACAATCCTTTCACGTCCTTCAACACGTTATCATCACTTAATAAAAACATGCATATAATATCATTTTTATTTTGAAACAAAGCATGCAACATGTCTTTTAAATGCTCATATTTAAATCATAAAATTCATAACATTTAAAAATCATAATTTAACATATTAAAATCATAAAAAAACATAAACGTTTTAAATAAACATTTTAACATCATAAACGTTTAAAATAAATATTTAAATCATAAACATTTAAAATAAACGTTTTAACATACTACATCATAAAACATTTAAACATATTAACATCTTAAAAATTCATAAACATTTAAAATTGACATATTAACATATAAAAATTCCATAAACATCCATAACCATTGAAAATAATCATATTATCACATAAAACAGCATTCAGGAGACTGCCATGACGTTTACTAATTTCTAGGTGTAAAAAGATCGTTTTACCCCTGGACGTATAATTTCTCGACTTTGACTTTTTCTTAAATCCATTGACTCTAAAATGTCCCAAATAATTATTTAAGCTTAGATGAATTTTCTCATATTTTTTATTTAGCTTAAATCGATGACTTTTAAATTAATCTTTAAATGTGACGTATTAATGCATTTTAATCCCGAATTAAACCATACCTTAATATAAAATTCTCAAATTAAAAACTTAGACTTATAATAATTATTTAAGCTTAAACTTAATTTTTCATAATTTTATAAAGCTTAAAACTAGGCGTCTCAATTAACTTGTTAATTAGCGTTTCGTGCAGCGATTAAATCCCGGATAAATCCAAAACTCGTTATTTTGACCCCAAACTTTAAACATAACCTTTTTATGATTTATTATACCCTTCCAAATCATGAGCCACACCCGTGGACCCATGGATTCAAATTTTGTTTCTTAATTTTCGTTTTTGACACACTAACAAACACATCGAGCCAACTCCCAATTTACTCGAGCCACGCCCGAGCCACCTTGAGCCAAAACCAAGCCAACCCACCTAGGGACCCTACTGACCAAGCCCAGCCCGAAAAACCAGCCCTGGCCCACAGAAAAACCTTCTGCCCCTCAACCCAATTGCATGCATGTGTACCTGTGTTAGTGCCCTTGAACAAAGGAACTCCTATCTAGTCTAGGACTCCTCCCAACCCTTAACCATCGAGCCACCCTGACCCTAACTGACCCTAGACCACGTCCAGACCATACCCAGACCAACCCAAGCCCCTGGACGTGAGCAGCAAACCACTGAACCAGTGGCAGCATCCTCGCATATATCATGCTGTCAATGCTTCATCATGTTCCTTCGAGCCACAGCACACCCAAGCCGCACCAGCCCCTGCCCAGACCCTAGTGCACCCTCTTAAGACCCTAATTACTCGACCTAGCCCAGCCCAAAGCCCCCAGGCCGAGCCATCTCTCCCCTGCACCAGCTTCTGTACCTGCGCTATTCCCCTTTCAAATTCTCGGGTGGAGTCCTTCTCAACAAGGACTCCTCCCAACCCACTTAGTTCGAGTCCTAGCATGGCTAGGACTCTTCCCTAGGCCCCTCACGGACCATAGCCAAGCCCTGGTCCCAACCCATAAAAAAAACGAACCCCCTCAATTCCATGACAGCAAGTTGGTTGATGCTAACGTTTCTGTTTTTTTTTGCTTTCTTGCACAGCGTTTTGGTTGCTTTTGTGTGCGATTCTAGATCTTTAAACTTGTGGAAATACATACTAATTCATGTCCTAATTCATGGCAGCCCCTAAACCACATAATAAACAAGTTTTTGGATGACAACACAAGCCTTAAAAATCACCTAAGATGCAAATCCGAAAATATAATATGATGCAACTTGTTTTCATGCAAAACACAATTAAATAAATACTATGGTGTGATGGATGAGTAAAAGGAGAATATGGCGTACCTTTGCGTATTTAACGCACGAATAATCGTTGACGAATCAAAGAACGGCGACGAGAAACTTTGGGTGAATTTTCCCTTGAACCTTCAAAGCTTTTCTCTTGATTTTTTTATTGTGTGTGTCCTGTAAATTTGGGGTGTTTTGGGGGAGACAAATTCTGAAAAATTTGGGCGTGAGTTTAATAGTTTGGGGTGTTTTTACGTAATTTATACTAATTAAACTTTTAATTAAACTTAAGCTCATTAAGCCCTCAAATTAGGCCCACTAGTACTTGATTAGGATTTAATTAATATAAAAAAAGTTTTGTTAAAATAAGATTGTGAATTTAATAGCCGGGTTGCCAAAAAGTTTGCATTTTTGTTGAAAAACCAAAACCGATAAAAATTATGTCACGGCGTATAAAATCACCTCAAAAACCTCATATTTTCAAAAATAAGAAAAAGTATCACTCATAATTAAAATAATTAAAAATAATTATTTAATAAAAACATTTTCTATTTTTTTAGCCATCGGTCTCCGTTCCTCGATCGCAACTCGAATATTCTTTAAAAATACATTTTAATGCAACCATGTAGAAAAATATATTTTAAAATGCAAATATGCACTACATAATTAATTTATGCAATTAAAACATTTAATTAAAATACACACAGAATTTAATAACTCGTAGGCATGTGATTCGTGTGGACCTTCAAATTTTTGGGGCATTACATTTCTAATCGATAAAGCCGCCTAAAAACATGGATAAAGACCGCTTGAGTTTGAGATTAGTTTATGTGATCTTGTGTATAATGTCTCTTGGTAGGGGCATAGAGATGTCCAATCATGTAAATAAGTAATCATATTATGATTATATCGAACAACCTTCCCTTAGACTTTCCAAGTGATTATCGTTCATCGAGAAAAAATTTCATGGTTATGATTGCTCATTATTAGTCTTTACGACCCGGGACAAAAATAAAGGTCTACATACTAGGATTGTGCTCTGACTTTTTTACCGACTTCGCGAGAGTAACATGGTGGCGAGATTGAGTGTGATTGGGACATGTGTAGGAGTCGGAGCATTGTAGTCGGGAATTCACCGCTCACCTACGTGTGTGGATATCCTATGTGATCTAACGAAGTAATAGTACATGAAATCTCTTGCCAGAGTGTAAGATGTATATTAAGGACAAGAGTTCTCCAGTTGTGCATGCGATGACACTATGCATATTTTATGAATGTATCACATAGTTATCGAATCTAATATGCAACCCTCGATGAACCAATGTGTAAGGTCCAGGAATTTAATTCACATAACCTGACTGCATGCAATCTAGGATTTTATTAAATTATGTGTTTATTTATTTTTATGCATTTTATGCAAAACTATTGCATGATATGATTTATTCCTTGATATTTTAAAGGTCTATGCATTAGGATTTTTAAGTTGCATTTCGCTCTCGAACGAGGAACGGAGACCGAGGAATTATCAGGAAAATTATTTTTTATTACATGATTAATATTAATTAATATGAGGTGCTTTAAATGTATTTTTCAATAATGATCTTTGTTGAGTATTTTTACCTACCAGAGCATATTTTTATTCGGTACGAAAATTTTATCGAAAAAGAGGACTTTTTGAGGGCTCGGGCAATATTTTCAAAAACTTACCTAAACGAAATATTTTTCGAGATTGTGTTTGGGCTTGATGTGCCTATTTTTATTTCTTTTGGGCTCATAACCTTTTTATTTTTCATGGAGCCCCATTAGTGCACTTTTAATCCACCTAAACTATAATTAAAATAAACCTAAGCATCCCCTAACCCTAACTCTAACCCTCACTCTTCAACCGACATCTCTCATTCAACAACACCTCCCCTCGTGATTTGCAACTGAAAGTCTCGTCCAAGCATTGTTCTTTCAAGAAAAATTCATCAAGTGCCTTTCTTTCGCGCGGTTCTTCTAGTTTTCGAGTACATTATCATCAAGGCACGCCATGTACTTTCAGTTCTGCATCATATACGCTGTATACATGCTGTTATGTTTTTATTTGTGTGTGAAATTCTCGATCCAGCATAATACATGGAGATCGCTCGGTTTTGTTACATGTTCTTTCAATTTTTTTGTATCAACCACTCACGCTTTCACGATTTGTGCAAGGAGACGGCTGTGCTGTGTTGTTATTGGTGTGTTAGTGTCGATAAGCATGCTATCCAGAGGCTAGAAACGAGGGGAGCTCGGGTCGTTAGTGATAAGTGCATTTTATGCACTTATATTATTCTTATACTTCATATAGATTGTTAGTCTTTTGGGCGGAATTACGCGCTTTTTGTTGTTTTTGGTGTGATTGCAGGTAGCTAGGTGCGGCCACGACATGGGCGTGAAAATGAACCAAAATGGCGCTTAGTAGAAGAGATGTGAGCCAAGCATGCGCAACTAGGACAGAAAGATTGGCGCATATGCGCCCTCAAAGCCGCGCACATGCGCGGCCCATACAGTGAGACTCGCGCATATGCGCGAGCAATGCCCCAAGAAGTGAAATACCGAGAGCAGCGCGCATATGCGCCGCTCATGGCGCGCATATGCGCGCGGCGCGTACATTCAGAAATAAATAGGCTTCGGCGTGTTCTTTTTAGGGGTTCCGAAATATTTTTAGCACAGCTGTCACACCACTCGAGAGAAAGGAGAAAAAGTGAGAGCGCACGGATCACAGGACGCGAAGAACGGAGATAGAAGATGGTGAATTCGGACACGGAGAAGCACTTTCATCTCTCGCCAACACGTTCTTAATTCGGTTTCTTACTTTTACGTTTTTAATGACCACAAACAGGTTTTGTGGTGATTTAAATTCGAGCATGAACTAATTTTATTTTTTAGAGATTGATGTAGTCGTTGTTGAACCTATGTGAACGAAGATTTGAATTTTCATTGAATTATTTCATCGTGTTTATTTGTGATTTCTTATTTTTAATGCTTTTGAATTACTGGCCAAAATTCGATTGATTACATAATTGAAATCTAACACTCGACAGAGGGAATTGAAATTAGGACAGAAGAAATCACATCGTTAGATATTTATAACGTGTAAAAGACGTATAACTCTGACGAATCCATAAAAGAACCTTGTTTACTTTTATTACGTGTTACGTGATTTTGAATAGACATATTAAAATCAGTAATAGGTAGTGCATTTCTATTTAACACTCGACAGAGGGAATAGAAAATATTGTGAGTTCTTGGTCAATAAACATGGTGCAATTTAATTAAATGTTAGTCAATGTTAATTTAGCATAGGGGAGACTCGACGAAATCATATCTCTAGATTTATTTTCCTCAGTGAATTTTGTGCTGCGTGCTAGAATTACAGGAATTGTTATTTTATTTAAATTGATTTTAAACCAACTATTTGATTCGTTTAAATAAAGTTGAGCTATGTCAATGGTGGTAATTAATATACAGTTTTAAATATTTACTCTTCGTGGGATCGATATCTGTACTCTAACCAGTACTAAAACTTGACACCGTATACTTACGGTAGTGAAAATACCATCAACAAGTTTTTGGCGCCGTTGCCGGGGAGTAAACTATTTAATTGCATATTGATATCATTACTAATTAGTCTTTACTTTAATTTAGACTTTATTTTATTTTATTTTAGTTACTTTGTTAATCTATAATCTTTTTGTTTTGCAGTGCATGCGAAGATTTCAAAATCCCGACTTGCTAATTTTTGATCCGGAAATCGAAAGAACTGCCAGGAGATTAAGGAAAGCAAGGAGAGACGAAATTAAAGCGATGGCTGAAAACAGAGATAATCAGAATGAGCTCCCAAGAGAGGTGCCAATCCGGGAACATTTCCGCCCAGTCATAAACGCTCACTACTCTGGAATACCTCGTGGAACTATTGCTGCTAATAATTTCGAGCTAAAGCCCGCACTCATCAACATGGTTCAACAGAACCAATTTTGAGGAGCAGCCACCGCAGATCCCCATCTTCACCTCAGAACTTTTCTGGAGATCACGGATACGGTAAAAATTAACGGTGTTTCTGACGAAATTATTCGATTGCGCCTGTTTCCGTTTCTCTCAGGGATCA
This sequence comes from Primulina tabacum, assembly GCF_025594145.1. Lineage (NCBI taxonomy): Eukaryota > Viridiplantae > Streptophyta > Magnoliopsida > Lamiales > Gesneriaceae > Primulina > Primulina tabacum. The sequence goes on along the minus strand of NW_027459865.1, from coordinate 40,064 downwards.
TGCTAGGAGCTGGCTCCAATCTCTACCGCTGGGAAGTGTTACTACTTGGGCAGATTTGGTTACGAAGTTTCTGTCGAAGTACTTCCCTCCTGCTAAATCTGCTCAGCTGAAAATAGATATCACCAACTTCAGGCAGAGAGAATTTAAAGTATTGTATGAGGCATGGGAGCGATACAAGGAATTACTCAGGAAGTGCCCGAATCATGGCTATGCAGATTGGGTGCAGATTGAGTTATTTTACAATGGTTTAGATGGGCCAACTAGAGGGAATGTGGATGCAGCCGCCGGAGGTACTATTTTTTCTAAAACACCTGATGAGGCCTATGATTTGCTTGAACAGATGACCATCAACAGTTATCAGTGGCCGAGTGAAAGATCTGGATCAAGGAAACCTGCTGGAGTGTATGCTGTAGACCCGATCACATCACTTACTGCACAGGTTTCGGCATTGACCGCACAGATTGCAGCGATGAACAAGCCAGGCCAATCTACGTCTGATGTAGCATTGGTGACTGCTGAGGAAGAGCCAGTTGTGGAGGAAGCTCAGTACATCAACAATCGTGGCTTTGGAGGTTATCGAGGTAATCCTCCCCCTAATACTTATCATCCAGGTTTGAGGAATCACGAGAATTTCTCCTATGCAAACAACAAGAACGTGTTGAATCCCCCACCGGGGTTCAATACACAAAAAGGGGAAGGAAAGCCATCTTTTGAAGATCTAGTTGGCACATTTGTGACTGAGTCTGGGAAGAGAATGGCGAGAACTGAGTCTCGTCTTGATAACATGGAGACACACATGGGCATATGGGTGCCACGATGAAGTCCTTGGAAACACAGATTGGGCAACTAGCCAATGCTTTAAAAGATCAGAACCGAGGACAGTTTCCCAGCAATACCGAGGTGAATCCTAGGGAACAGTGCAAAGCTGTCACACTGAGGAGTGGCAAGGAAATTGGGATCGCAGAGCCTACTGAAGAAAGTGAAGAGATTACAGTTGAGGAAGATGAGGAAAAGAGTGCAAGTGTTGGGGAATAGAAAGTGGAGGAACCTAAGAAAGTGATTGAGCAGCGACCCTTACCAAAGGTGAATCTTCCATACCCACAGAGGTTCAAGAAGAAATGACTAGATGATCAGTTTGCGAAGTTCCTGGAAATTTTCAAGAAAATACACATCAACATCCCATTTGCCGATGCATTGGAGCAAATGCCCAATTATGCTAAGTTCATCAAGGATGTGATGTCCAAAAAAGGAAACTTCAAGAGTTTGAGACCGTAAAGCTGACCGAAGAGTGCAGTGCAATACTTCAAAGGAAATTACCACAGAAACTCAAAGATCCATGGAGTTTTACTATTCCTTGTGTTATTGGTGGTTCTAGAGTAAATAGAGCATTATGTGATTTGGGTGCTAGTATAAATTTAATGCCTTTTTCTATTTACAGGACATTGGAACTTGGCGAGGTGAAACCTAGCACTATTACTTTGCAGCTGGCGGACAGATCATTTACCTATCCACGAGGGATAGTAGAGGATGTGCTGGTAAAGGTAGATAAATTCATATTTCCTGCTGATTTTGTCATCTTAGATATGGAAGAAGACCAGGAGACGCCACTTATCTTTGGACGGCCATTCCTAGCTACTGGAAAAGCCTTGATTGATGTGCACAAGGGCGAGCTCACATTGAGAGTAGGTGGAGATGAAGTCGTGTTCAACATCTACAACACCATCAAGGGACCAAATGAGGTAAGTACTTGTAATAGCATTGATATAATTGATTCATGTGTATCTCATGTTGGTGCAGGTAGGATGACAAAGGACTCTTTGGAGAGATGCTTGTTGGAATCAGCTTCTACACTGGATGAAGATGACTGGGATGTGCGAGAGGAGTTACTTGCTCTCAATACGCTACCTAAAGAAAAGAATAATGCCCAACTTGAAGAGTTACTTGAGGATGCAAGTAAAGAGGTACCAAAAGCATCCCTTGTATTGAAGGATTTACCGAGTCACTTGTGCTATGCATTCCTAGACGAGGGTTCGTCACATCCGGTAATTATATCTTCTGCTCTTACTAGTGATGAGAAAGATATGTTGTTGAGGGTGTTGAGAGAATTTAAATCTGCGTTGGGATGGACAATTGCTGACATAAAGGGGATTAGCCCTACTGTTTGTATGCAATATTGATGCAGGAGTCCTATACCCCTTATGTTGATCATCAGAGGAGGCTTAATCCAGCCATGAAAGAAGTTGTGAGGGCTGAGGTATTAAAATTGTTAAATGCTGGTGTTATTTATGCTATATCTGACAGTTCTTGGGTTTCACCAGTACAAGTAGTGCCTAAAAAGGGAGGTATAACTGTAGTTAGAAATGAGAATAACGAATTGATTTCAACTCGTCCAGTGACTGGTTGGCGAGTGTGTATAGACTACAAGAAATTGAATGATGCGACTAGGAAAGATCACTTCCCTCTTCCCTTTATTGACCAGATGCTTGATAGAGTAGGTGGTTATCATTATTATTGCTTTCTAGATGGTTATTCAGGTTACAATCAGATTGTCATTGCACCGGAGGATCAAGAGAAGACTACCTTCACTTGCCCCTACGGTACATTTGCTTTCAGGAGAATGCCATTTGGTCTCTGCAATGCACCTGCTACTTTTCAGCGGTGTATGATGGCCATATTTTCTGACATGGTCGAGGAAATAATGGAAGTTTTTATGGATGATATCTTTGTGTTTGGTTCATCTTTTGATCATTGTTTGCAGAACCTAACGCTTGTTTTGCAGAGATGCCAAGCAAAGAATCTAGTGCTGAATTGGGAAAAATGTCACTTCATGGTCTCAGAAGGTATTGTGCTTGGGCATAAAATTTCAGCTAGAGGGATAGAAGTGGACAGAGCCAAAGTTGTGGCAATTGAAAAACTCCCACCGCCAAAAAATGTGAAAGGAATCAGAAGCTTCTTGGGACATGCCGGGTTCTATCGTCGTTATATTAAAGATTTCTCTAAAATTACTAGACCTTTATGTAATTTATTAGAGAAAGATTCTACATTTATTTTTGACGATGATTGTTTACAGGCGTTTAACAGGATCAAGGCAGTGCTGATCTCTGCACCCATCATGATAGTGCCTAATTGGAAGGAGCCCTTTGAGCTCATGTGCGATGCTAGCGACTATGCTGTGGGAGCAGCATTGGGACAAAGGCGAGACAAGATGTTTAAAGCCATCTACTATGCAAGTCGTACACTCGATGCAGCCCAACAGAATTACACCACTACTGAGAAAGAGATGCTAGCAGTGGTGTTTGCATTCGACAAATTCAGAACATATCTCATTGGCACCAAGGTAACTGTTTTCACTGACTATGCAGCTTTTCGCTACTTGTTTGCCAAAAAGGATGCCAAGCCCAGGTTGATACGATGGATACTCCTACTTCAAGAATTTGACTTTGAATTCAAAGACAAGAAAGGTTGTGAGAACCAGGTGGCTGATCACCTGTCACGACTAGAGCTGGAAGAAAGAACTGAAGGTGGAGCTATCAACGAGTCTTTCCCAGATGAACAACTTTTCAAGGTAAGTGTTACACATCCGTGGTTTGCAGATATAGCTAATTTCCTTGCTGCAGGAGAATTACCTTCAGATTTAACGTATCATCAGAAGAAGAAATTTCTTCATGATGCCAAGTTTTATCTGTGGGACGATCTTTTCTTGTTCAAGAGATGCGCTGATCAGATAATCAGACGATGTGTAGTAGAGGAAGAAGCGGGTACGATTCTAGAGCAGTGTCATTCCTCACCCTACGGTGGACACTTTGGAGCATCTAGAACAGCAGCTAAGGTATTACAGTCAGGTTTCTATTGGCCTAATTTATTTAAAGACAGTTATACTTTGGTCAAGTCATGTGATAAATGCCAAATAGTTTGCAATATTTCTAGGCGACATGAATTACCATTAACAAATATTTTGGAGGTGGAACTTTTTGATGTCTGGGGTATTGATTTTATGGGCCCATTCCCATCCTCTTTTGGTCAATCTTATATTTTACTTGCTGTTGATTATGTGTCAAAATGGGTGGAAGCAATCACCACCAGTACTAATGATGCTCGAGTTGTTGTTAAGTTTGTCCACAGAAACATCTTCACAAGATTCGGAACGCCTAGAGCCATTATCAGTGATGAAGGTACGCATTTCTGCAACAAAATTTTTAACTCACTATTGGCCAAATATGACGCGAAGCACAGGGTGACACTGGCATACCACCCGCAAGCTAATGGGCAAGCAGAGGTATCCAATCGGGAGATCAAGCAAATATTAGAAAAGACAGTGAAGACAAACCGGAAGGATTGGGCGATCAAGCTAGATGACGCGTTATGGGCGTACAGGACTGCATACAAGACACCTATCGGGATGTCTCCTTATAGGTTGGTCTTTGGAAAAGCTTGTCATCTCCCTGTGGAAGTGGAGCACAAAGCATATTGGGCTGTGAAAAAGCTCAATTTTGATATGGGAGCATCGGGAGAGCAACGACTGTTGCAGTTGAACGAGATGAAGGAGTTTAGGAATGATGCATACGAAAATGCCAAGATATACAAGGAAAGGACCAAGAAATGGCACGACAAGCAGATTCTTCGACGAGACTTCGAACCAGGACAACAGGTGTTATTATTCAATTCTCGACTGAGATTGTTCCCTGGTAAGTTAAAATCACGATGGTCTGGACCATTCACAGTGAAAACAGTGTACCCACACGGTGCAATTGAGTTAAAATGCAACAATGGTCAGACATTTAAAGTCAATGGTCAGAGGGTCAAGCATTACTTTGGAAATGAAGTGCGACACATGGACAACATCCCACTGCGAGAACCAAAGTAGACTGAAGAAAGTCAGGCTGACGACGTTAAACCAAGCGCTGTGTGGGAGGCAACCCACATTTATTTAGTTTTGCATTCATTTTATTTATTTTATTTCGATTCTTTAGTTTATTAATTTTAATTTTCTCAAGTATTAATTTGCATTTTGCTATATTTTGCAGGTATTTAAAAAAAAAAAAAAATCTAGAAGGTTATGGACAGTGTGCCCCGCGCACATGCGCGACGAATTTCCGCGCACATGCGCGGAACTTACAGAGAGGTCGGCGCATATGCACCAATACTTGCGCGCATATGGCCCACATTCCAGCATGCCGGCCAGTAGCAGACGCACATATGCGCCACTTCATGGCACGCATATGCGCGTGACTCAGTTTAAGAAAAAAAAAAGGGGATCGCGACTTCAGAATTCAGAAACCCACTCTCCCTCACACATCACAGCACCTCCCTCCTTCAACACTCCACGCCGCCGCCGCTCTTCCTCAGAAACCCACGCCGCCGCCTCCCACTACCGAAAGCCGACTACCGCCTTCACAACAGCAAATTTTCCACCAACACTCCGATTTCTGGTAACTCTCTCGTGAAGTTAAAGGCTTTATTTCGAAATTTTCTCAAATCTTCAGAATAGTTGAGAATTGATGTTCGATTTTTAGAGGAAGTTCTGTTATTGTGACGTGGGTACTTCGTTTTGTTCTAAATCAGTTTGTGATTGGGGCATATATCGTATTGCTAACCGGATTAAGTGGTTTGGTGAAATTATAATCGTTACCTATATTGGGGTGTGATTACCAGATTTTTCTTTTGGCTCTTCAATTGTTAAATTTAGTTGGTGTTGAGTGTGATATTGGATTATTGAGTTGATATGGCGCCGAAAAAGAGGTCAAAAAAGGGTGCCTCTTCCTCTTCAAGCTTCGATTCTCACCGATTCTGGAATGAGGAGGCCCAGCAGATATATCACAGTACTATGACACGGCCCATAATACCGGAACGGGGGTTCAATTTGTCCATTGCACGTGGTGTGATTATAAATGAATTGGAACGAAGGCAATGGGTGGAGTTCGCTCAACACCCGTCGGACGCCGTTATTTCCATTGTGCGAGAATTTTATGCCAACCTCCGGATTCGCCATGAGGAATCTAAAGTATTGGTCCGAGGGAAATTGGTGTCGTTAGATTCTCGAACGATCAACACGCTTTATCAGATGCCCAGTTTCGATCAAGACGAGTACAGTGAGTTCCTCGAAGAAGGAGTTAATTACACGGAGGTCATCCGGACCATTTGTGAGGCCGGTGCCGTATGGAAAATGAGCTCGAGCGGGCCTACATCTTTAAAGAAAACCGACATGGGTCCTAACGCTAGTGCATGGACATCTTTTGTACTAGCCCACATCCTCCCGTCCTCTCACTACTACGATGTCACCAAGGACAAAGCCGCATTGGTTTATGCCATCCTGAAGGGCAAATCAATTGACGTGGGGAAAATCATTTATGGCTCGATTATGAGAGCCGGCGCAGGGTTAGCCACGGTTGCCCTCCCTTGTCCCCACACTGTTACCAAGCTATGTCGCCAGGCCAGCGTCTCATGGGCCCCTGATGAACCAGTTCTCAAGCCAAAGGCCCCCATTGTTGCTTTCTTTGGAGGCGCATCCTATGTTCCCTATGAGTTGCCGGACGAAGAGGAGCCCCCACAAGCACAGATTCCACCACCACATGCAGCAGCCAGAGAGCGCAGGGGAGACAGATTGAGACGACTAGAGATTGAGATGCAGGATCAGAGGCAGTTACTAGTCGAGCAGCGCCAGGTGCCAAATTCACTTCAGTACCGCACGGACCACTTTATGGGATTCATGATGGATTTCACCTCCGTGCTCGCTCAACGTTTCCCGCCTTTAGGTCCAGAAGATCCCATGTTTCCCCAGCCACCTGCATGGCCACCACAGTATCCAGGACCTCTTCCACAGGCCCCACCCCAGCACATGGCTGAGGATGTCGATGATGATGACGGCGAGCACCGACGCTCGTCGTGTGAGGTATGCGTGTCCCATTTCTTTTTTGTTTATACATTGAGGAAAATGCATATTTTAAGTTTGGGGGGTGATTTGATTATTTGATCTGAGTTGATTTGATCTGAGTTGATTTGTTGCTTTGATGTTATTTTTTTTTATGTTTAATTAAAAAAAAATAAAAAAAATGTTTCATTTAATCTTTATGTTTTTCTTTTCGTAGTCGTTAATTGATTTTTTTTTTTTGGAATTGTGGAATTAAGGTAATATCCAAACAATGATGAGAGTTGACCCGAAATTCATGTTGTTCCTTGATTACGAATTTGAATGCATGTCATCCTTACTTAACCGTTTACACATTAATTCACGATTGCTATGATTGTTGATACACCCGATGTCGAGAGAGTGTTCATGTGTTTTGTGAGTTGAAATGAATGAATGGACTCCAAAACCTGCATGTCGAGTACTTGTTATTGAGTGACATGTTCACTAACACAAAAATGATTCAGGCAGTCTTTGATTTATGTTGGGCCTGTTTTTCCTTGAATAATTTGCCAATTGTTAGCCCTTTGAGCCTAAATGAGAATGAGATGTGGAAATTCTTTCTGTTTGAATACCCGAAAGCATGATCATTCTGTGTCTGTTGATTGGTAAATTGAAAGTAGTCTAGAACTTAGTTTGGCACTCTTCGAGGCGAGATACGGGTATTGTGTGACTTAGGGATGATTTAGGCGATTTTTGGAACGTTTGAGCCTTTCAAGCCTACCCATAACATCATATACACCCTAGTGTCCCACATTTGAGCTTAATGAAAATCGAATGGAGTGTGCCAAGGCACACAAAAGCCCCCATTCGTATCAATTCTAAACTCCTACGTCAACTACCAACTTTTGAGCATATACACTAGTACCTACCGAAAACTGAGAGAAAACGAACCTGTGTATCACTACAAAAGTTCTTCTCCCTTGTGTGCATATAAGAATATCATGAAAAGGTGAAAAGAAAGAAAGCAATGTCCGAAAAAAAAAAGTTGAATGAAGAGGGAAAGAGTATGACATGTGATGTAAAAAGGAGGACAAAATGGTGAAAATGTTGTGGCAAGGCAAGTGGAAGTGAAACAAAAGGAAGAAGACGCGTGTTGAAAAATAAATTGGTTTGTTTTCTCTCACTTTTGACTCCCGACCTTCATTTGAAGCCATTAGCCATAGCCTAACGTTATAAGCTTAAAAGACCTATTAACCAAGTCACACGTACCCAATATACTAGTGGAGAAGAGATGTCAAAGTTAAGCCTATGGACACTTGAAAAATACCGTCGATAAACACAGAATTTGATTGTGTACATGTGCGCATCTCATGATATTGGATTTTATTTGGTTAATTGTTGCCTTCATAATACCACTTTGTTTAGCCAAATGTTACCCTATAAGTCCTGTTGATTTGTGAAGGTGAATGTGTACTTCAATGGTTTTGCTAATTACGTGTGTGTCGAGGTGTCCAGAATTTTATGAAAAAGAAAAAGTTATGAACTTATTTTGGCATTTGGTTTGGGTAAACGAGAATAGCAAAACACACACGCATGTGAACTGTGAGTAATGTGGCATGTGTTTGATTCAAAATCATGGAAGCTGTAATCTCTGAGGCTAGTGGTTATCCTTTTATTCCACAATTCTTGTTCGTTTAGTTATTTATTTTTTTAGGATTTGTTTAGTCGAGTCTAGTTAATGTTTTATTTATTTTCATTTTGATTTTGCTCGGGACTAGCAAAAGTTTAAGTTTGGGGGGATTTGATAAATGCATTTTATGCACTTATATTATTCTTATACTTCATATAGATTGTTAGTCTTTTGGGCGGAATTACGCGCTTTTTGTTGTTTTTGGTGTGATTGCAGGTAGCTAGGTGCAGCCACGACATGGGCGTGAAAATGAACCAAAATGGCGCTTAGTAGAAGAGATGTGAGCCAAGCATGCGCAACTAGGACAGAAAGATTGGCGCATATGCGCCCTCAAAGCCGCGCACATGCGCGGCCCATACAATGAGACTCGCGCATATGCGCGAGTAAGATCGCGCATATGCGCGAGCAATGCCCCAAGAAGTGAAATACCGAGAGCAGCGCGCATTCAGAAATAAATAGGCTTCGGCGTGTTCTTTTTAGGGGTTCCGAAATAGTTTTAACATAGCCGTCACACCACTTGAGAGAAAGGAGAAAAAGTGAGAGCGCACGGTGAATCCGGACACGGAGAAGACGGTGAATCCGGACACGGAGAAGCACTTTCATCTCTCACCAACACGTTCTTAATTCGGTTTCTTACTTTTACGTTTTTAATGACCACAAACAGGTTTTGTGGTGATTTAAATTCGAGCATGAACTAATTTTATTTTCTAGAGATTGATGTAGTCGTGGTTGAACCTATGTGAACGACGATTTGAATTTTCATTGAATTATTTTATCGTGTTTATTTGTGATTTCTTGTTTTTAATGCTTTTGAATTACTGGCCATAATTCGATTGATTACATAATTGAAATCTAACACTCGACAGAGGGGATTGAAGTTAGGACAGAAGAAATCACATCGTTAGATATTTATAACGTGCAAAAGACGTATAACTCTGACGAATCCATAAAAGAACCTTGTTTACTTTTATTACGTGTTACGTGATTTTGAATAGACATATTAAAATCAGTAATAGGTAGTGCATTTCTATTTAACACTCGACAGAGGGAATAGAAAATATTGTGAGTTCTTGGTCAATAAACATGGTGCAATTTAATTAAATGTTAGTCAATGTTAATTTAGCATAGGGGAGACTCGACGAAATCATATCTCTAGATTTATTTTCCTCAGTGAATTTTCTGCTGCGTGCTAGAATTACAGGAATTGTTATTTTATTTGAATTGATTTTAAACCAACTATTTGATTCGTTTAAATAAAGTTGAGCTATGTCAATGGTGGTAATTAATATACAGTTTTAAATATTTACTCTTCGTGGGTTCGATATCTGTACTCTAACCAGTACTAAAACTTGACACCGTATACTTGCGGTAGTGAAAATACCATCAACAGTTAGCGTCGATCTTAGGGTGTTCCTTGAGTGGCCGAGAGTGAATGAGGTTTGGATCGGGAGATGTGAACGAACCAGCAGTGCGATAAACTTCCCTAACCTTGGACTAGACTCTGGTGGGGCTGAGCTAGGGTCTGGAATGGTGCGAATACAGCTGGGCTTGGACATATACCCGATCGAGTGAGGCAGATGACTTTGGGTGTGTTGTAAAGGCCCGTATTTCGTATTCGTAATTTAAAGGCTCGTATTTCGTATTCGTAATTTTGCAGAATTATTTAAAATTTTCTCTTTAAATAAATAACTTGCATCATTCATAAAATAAACTGATAAATAGATTTAACTTTAAAATAACAGCGGAAGAAAATATTGTGTTCAAAACCACAACTTAAAAATAATTCAACATATTAGAAACTGAGTTTGAACATAAAAAAATAAATGATGAAATGTGAGGTCCTCGGGTTCCTACTACTGCTGACCCAAGCTAGCTCACTGGTCCCCGCCCTCGGTCTCGACCTCATCAGCACCTACAACAATCAAGTTTAGTGAGTCTAAAGACTCAACATGCATATATCGTGAATAGCAAGTAAATATATCATAAAATCACGTGCAACGTAAGAATATCGTATCGTAACGCGTAAGGTGAAAATCGTGTCATGAGTAATTATAAATACGCACATATCTGAAAATCGTACGTAAAAGATTTGCTCGATAGAGCCCTGTCATAAAATACCATATCGAGATTTTTCTAGTAGAGATAATGCTTCAATGCAAGTGGCCCGTAACATAACATGAACGTCTGATAAGACTAAACCATAGTATAGGGGCGGTATAGATCACCACTGCCCTTGGACTGGATGTCCGTACCCATACATGAACATAAACCGGTCGTAAGTCACCGGGTGGAGAGATCTCATAAGCGTGAGGTGGCCACAAGACATATCACATATATCTAAAAAATAAACATTTTATTTATTTATGCACGTAATATAATTATAGCCATGTTTTTACCGAATGAGTTGGATCGTTCCCAGGCTTGCTGTGACTTAATCCTAACATGTGAAAACATGCAAATAATCTCAACTTCACAAAAACTTCATATCCGAACCAAAAACGAGACAACCGAGACCAACAATCGAAGAGCACTTGTGTTGTTATTTTAAAATATTGATGACTCCGTGAATCAAGCCTTGAGAGACTGACTTGGTAACGTTCTAGACATGCTAAGGGGAGGTTATAACCATGGCTAACTTCCCTAGAACAGCCATGGTTCGAGCACTCACCTTAACCACCAAAGTATTCGAAAATCGTGGCCCCTTTTCTGTACCAACAAAGTTTCTTGCTGTCAAATCTTAAACCTTAGTGCATGACATTAAATAATTGAACCAATAACACTTTAACACACTCTAAATCATCCCTAGATGCAGCCTTGAGTGCCTAGAACCGACCAACTCCTTGGAATCAACAAAAACAGCCCCAACGTGAGTCACAAGCCCATGGCCGAGAGGGGTCTGCACATGATTTCTCGCAAGTTGCTGTCATATCTATTTTTTTTTCATGAGTCACGGATATATAGTGGTTTAAAAATATGTATATGACTTGATTGAAGAGAAAAGAAACAATATGTACATGCCTGGAAATCGGTTTTTGAAAGAACAAACCAATACGACGAACACTGCGTGGCGGAGTCGGAGTTCCTTTTCTTTCTTGTTTTTCTGTTGAACGTTCTCGATTTTTGCTGCTGTTTTGTCTGAATTTTCCTAGCTTAAGTATGGAGGAAATGCTAGACAATGAAGGGGAAGGTAGCAAGGTGATAAATGAGTCAAGAATGCTTTAAGATGGAATTTTCATGTGAGGGGTTGAATGGCAATAGGAAATATATCTTTTCCCTTTCTAGTTGAACGAAATGGGGGGGATTGGCATTCTAGATTAGTGGGTTGGGGAAAGTTAAGGGAATAATGGTTCTAGTATTATCACTAATTTGTGAGTTAAAAAGGGAGGGAATTATTATACCAAGAAGAGCTAATGAAGGGTGACTAGAAGGGAGGGTTACCAAACTTAATTAAATTTGTTGAAGGGGTGGCCGAAACTTGCTAGGAACCTACATTCTGTCTCGATATCTCACAATACCTTCGCTAACTGTATACAAGATACTGCCCTTGACCTCATCTCTCTGCCTCCACTTCGCCAACTGCTCATCTGCTGGTTGTCCACTCCAAATACTGTCTAGAAGAGAAGACTGAATCGTCAGAGCAGATAGACGGGGAACTCTACCTCGAGGATATGTCTCTAGATCAAACCTCTGCATCTCAAACTGAAGGGGTTTCGGAATCGGCATATGAGCCATCACTGCGACTTTCTTACTCAACGCCTCCGTAACTACATTAGCTTTGCCATGGTGGTAGCTAATGTCATAGTCATAGTCCTTCACTAGCTCCAACCAACGCCTCTGACGCATATTCAACTTTTTCTGCGTAAAGAAGTACTTGAGGCTCTTATGATCGGTAAAGATCTGGCACTTCTATCCATACAAATAATGCCTCCAAATCATCAAGGCAAATACTACGGCGGCCAACTCTAGATCGTGGGTAGAGTAATTCTTCTCATGGATTTTCAACTGTCGAGAAGCATAAGCTATCACCTTCCCAAGCTGCATCAACACAGCGCCTAGACCGAGCTTCGAGGCATCGGTATACAAAACAAAATCTCTGGGCCCTGACGGCATGACCAACACTGGCGCTGAAATAAGAGCTTGCTTCAAAGAATCAAAGCTCTTCTGACACTCATCGCTCCACACGTACTTCGCATTCTTCTTTGTCAACGACGTGAGTGGAACTGCGATAGAGGAGAATCCTTGAATAAACTTCCGATAATATCCTGCTAGCCTAAGGAAGCTACGGATCTCTGATGCATTTTGCGGCACAACCCAATCTCTAACTGTTGCAACTTTTGTTGGGTCTACCTCAATACCGCTGCTAGAAACGACGTGTCCTAAGAACGCCACCTTCTCTAACCAGAAGTCGCACTTACTGAACTTTGCGAATAGTTTATGCTTTTTCAAGGTCTGCAATACTGCGGTCAGATGTCTGTTGTGATCCTCTTGATTCTTTGAGTAGACGAGGATGTCGTCTATGAATACTATCACGAACTGATCAAGATACGGCTGAAATACGCGATTCATGAGATTAATGAAGATCGATGGCGCATTCGTCAAACCGAACGACATCACAAGGAACTCGAAGTGACCATAACGAGTCCTAAAAGCAGTCTTGAGAACATCGGTATCTTTCACCCTCAACTGGTGATAACCAGAACGCAGATCAATCTTTAAGAATACTGAAGCTCCTTGCAACTGATCAAATAAATCTTCAATCCTCAGAAGTTGGTATTTGTTCTTCACTGTAACTCTATTCAATTCCCGGTAATCAATGCAGAGCCTCATCGAACCATCCTTCTTCTTCACAAATAAGACAGGCGCGCCCCATGGTGAAAAACTCGAGCGAATGAACTCCTTGTCAAGAAGTTCTTGAATTTGCTTCTTGAGTTCTGCCATCTCTGTCGGTGCTAATCGGTACGATGCCTTTGAGATCGGTGTGGTACCTGGCATAAGCTCAATAGAAAACTCCACCTCTCGCACATGTGGCATACCAGAGACGTCATCAGGAAAAACTTCTAGAAAGTCCCTGACAATTGGGACATCGGAGGCCGATTGACTGGGTGTATCGGGAACAGATACAAAAGTTGCTAAAAATGCTCAACACCCTCTACGCATGAGCTTCCTAGCCTGGACACAAGGTATTATACGCGGTAAAGGAAAATACCTGTCTGGTTCAAACAAGAACTGCTCTCTCCCAAGAGGTCGGATTAGAACAGATCTCCGCTGGAAGTCAATCAAAACCATGTTCCTTAATAGCCAATCCATACCCAGAATGACGTCAAACTCTGGCATCGGCAATACGATAAGATCCGCATAAACAAGGTTACCATGAATTTTGAGGTCTATGTCTCGGATCACATTAGTAGCTGTCAGCTCCTCTCTAGAATGCAGTACTACTGAATACGCTATATCTAACTCAATGGTCTTGACCTTGAGGAAGTTTGCAAAGGTCTTCGAAATGAACGAGTGAGTAGCCCTTGAATCTATCAAGGAATTTGTAGCTGAACCAGCTATAAAAATTCTCCCTGAAAGGTTGAAACATCATGCTGAACCCAATAATTTTGAAAGTTATAGACCTGCGAAGGTCAAAGTTCTTCTACTCTAAATTTCCGAAAGTAACAATGATTAGAACATGCAATCCTATCACCAATTCTAAGTTCAAGATCTTAACCCAGACTCCCAAAATATTAAATCTCAAATATAAACTTAAAGCTTTAAGATACCTGTCAAGAGCATCGTCTCCGGGTTTGTTTCCGCTGCGTGAAGAGAAAAAACTCTGCCTTGGGTAGTCAGACTCCCCTGAGGGCAATTCTTCAGTAAGTGGTCAGGACTACCACACTTGTAGCACATCCCAGAACCATACCTACAAACTCCAGTATGGCGGCATGTGCACTTGGCACAGACTGGGTACTCCGAGGTCCTCGGGACTATCTTTCCCTGCTGCTACTGTCCTTTGTTCCTAGATGGGCCGTGGAAAGGCTTCTTACTCTGATGCTGCTGATGAGGAGGGCGGAGCAGCGCTTGAACTGGTCGCTTGCCCTGGCGATCTCTCTCAATATCATTCTGATCCTGCTCTGCAGCTAGAGCTCTGGAGACAGCGACATCATAGGTAGTAGGGTCAGCCACCCTAATATCACGGCGCAAGATCGGTCGTAGACCATCCAGAAAATTTTTCAACTTGGCTCCAGCATCATTGGCAATCAGGGGCACAAAATAGCAACCCCTCTCAAACTTACGGATAAACTCCGTAACAGTCATGTCTCCCTGCCTCAGGGTCATAAATTCCCTGGTCAACCTGGAACGCACCTCGTTAGTAAAATACTTAGAGTAGAATACCTCTGTAAAGTGCGTCAAGCTGAGAGTGGCCAAATCCAAGGCTACAGATGCTCCTTCCCACCACAAGCGAGCGTCTCCTCCAAACAGATAGGTCGCACAACGAACCCTATCCTCATCTCCAAGCCCCATGAATTCGAAGAGAACCTCAAGGGACTTAATCCAGCCCTCGGCAATCATAGGATCTGTCGTCTCAGAGAACTCCTTCAGTCACATCTTCATGTACCGCTCATAGGTAGCCTCAGGCCCCGTCTGCCTGGCTACCCCAGCATTACTCCCCGCAAACTGTGCGAAGAACTGAGTCATTCCGGCTAACATTTGAGCGTTGATGTCTGGTGGAGGGGGTGGCGGTAAATCTCTCTCCAGCCTATGATCCTCACCATCCTCATGACGATGCTCCTCATCTTTCGTGCGATAATTAATGCGTCTAGGAGGTATACTGTTCCATGCATAACCCACACGTAACCAACATACATAATTCTATTATTTCTTTAAATTCAATTAAATACTGCTTAATCAAAATCAGAACATAAAATATTTCTTGAAAACATGCCGTTAAAATATTTCATGATTTAAACGAAATTCGTAAACGTAAAACTTACAGACCGAAGACGTAACTTCATGAATTTCTCGAGATCAGTAGTAGTACAACCTTTTACAAGAACATAGGCTCTGATATCAACTGTAAAGGCATGTATTTCGTATTCGTAATTTAAAGGCCCATATTTTGTATTCGTAATTTTGCGGAATTATTTAAAATTTTTCTCTTTAAATAAATAACTTGCATCATTCATAAAATAAACTGATAAATAGATTTAACTTTAAAATAACAGTGAAAGTAAATATTGTGTTCAAAACCACAACTTAAAAATAATTCAACATATTAAAAACTGAGTTTGAACATAAAAAAATAAATGATGAAATGTGAGGTCCTCGGGTTCCTACTTCTGCTGACCCAAGCTAGCTCACTGGTCCCCGCCCTCGATCTCGACCTCATCAGCACCTACAACAATCAAGTCTAGTGAGTTTAAAGACTCAGCATGCATATATCGTGAATAGCAAGTAAATATATCATAAAATCACGTGGAACGTAAGAATATCGTATCGTAACGCGTAAGGTGAAAATCGTGTCATGAGTAATTATAAATACGCGCATATCTGAAAATCGTACATAAAATATTTGCTCGATAGAGCCCTGTCATAAAATACCATATCGAGATTTTCTAGTAGAGATAATGCTTCAACGCAAGTGGCTCGTAACATAACATGAACGTCTGATCAGACTAAACCACAGTATACTGGGCGGTATAGATCACCACAGCCCTTGGACTGGATGTCCGTACCCATACATGAACATAAACCGGTCGTAAGTCACCGGGTGGAGAGATCCCATAAGCGTGAGGTGGCCACAAGACATATCACTTATATCTCAAAAATAAACCTTTTATTTATTTATGCGTGTAATATAATTATAACTCTGTTTTTACCGAATGAGTTGGATCGTTCCCAGGCTTTCTGCGACATAATACTAACATGAGAAAACATGCAAATAATCTCAACTTGACAAAAACTTCATATCCGAACCAAAACGAGACAACCGAGACCAACAATCTAATTTCCAACCATAACTCCGTACCAACCCGAACAACCGTCGAACCATCGTTTAGTCATGATCCAAATACACCTAACATAATGAAATAATGTTCCTAAAAACTGTAATACACGAAAATAGTGAATGGAGGCCAAAATCGTAAAACACTCTTTCGAGAGTCACTTTGGCACATTGCACCGTAAATTATCGTACAACCTCTAAACTTAACCAAATCACAAACAGCCAAAAACATGGCCTTTCTAACTCATTGAGGTACTCTCCAGTCCAAGGCCATAGGCTAAAAGCCAACCAAGAACTCGAACCAACCTCTTGAACCGAAACATTGCTGCTGTCCAGAAGCACGGTGGCAGCAGCTGCGTTTTTGCTATGGTTTATGAAACTAATGGCCATTGGGGCTTGAACCACCAACCAAGGTCTCTTACCAACATTCTAAGGGGTGGCTTGGACCATGGCTAAGGGATAAATGCCAACCACAATCCAAGCAAACACCTATGATAGCTCAAAGCTCCAACCGAGAGCATCACTTTCTGCATAGTGTGATGTGTTGAATCGTTTTACTGTCTTGTGTCATTCCAGTGGCCATATGATTGACCATGGCTTGATCTATACATGATGAGGTATTGTGTGAACCATGGCTAAGGGCTAAAAGACAACCACGATCCACCCAAAACCCCAAAAGCCGAAGCGTCACTCACACAGGAAATGAAAAAAAAATCGAAGAGCACTTGTGTTGTTGTTTTAAAATTTTGATGACTTCGTGAATCAAGCCTTGAGAGACTGACTTGGTCACGTTCTAGACATGCTAAGGGGAGGTTCTAACCATGGCTAACGTCCCTAGAACAGCCATGGCTCGAGCACTCACCTTAACCACCAATGTATTCGAAAATCGTGGCCCCTTTTCTGCACCAACAAAGTTTCTTGTTGTTAAATCTTAAACCTTAGTGCATGGCATTAAATAATTGAACAAATAACACTCTAACACACTCTAAATCATCCCTAGATGCAGTCTTGATTGCCTGGAGCCAGCCAACTCCTTGGAATCAACAAAAACAGCCCCAATGTGAGTCACAAGCCCATGGCCGAGAGGGGTCTGCACAGGATTTCTTGCAAGTTGCTCTCATATCTATGTTTGTTTCATGAGTCACGGATATATAGTGGTTTAAAAATATGTATATGACTTGATTGAGAAGAAAAGAAACAATATGTAAATGCCTGGAAATTGGTTTTGAAAGAACAAACCAATACGACGAACACGGCGTGGCGGAGTCGGAGTTCCTTTTCTTTCTTGTTTTTTTGTTGAAAGTTCTCGATTTTTGCTGCTGTTTTGTCTGAAATTTCGAAGCTTAAGGATGGAGGAAATGCTAGACAATGAAGGGGAAGGTAACGAGGTGATAAATGAGTCAAGAATGCTTTAAGATGGAAGTTTCATGTGAGGGGTTGAATGGCAATAGGAAATATATCTTTTCCCTTTCTAGTTGAACGAAATGGGGGGATTGGCATTCTAGATTAGTGAGTTGGGGAAAGTTAAGGGAATAATGGTGCTAGTATTATTACTAATTGGTGAGCTAAAAAGGGAGGGAATTATTATACCAAGAAGTGCTAATGAAGGGTGACTAGAAAGGAGGGTTACCAAGCTTAATTAAATTGGTTGAGGGGGTGGCCAAAACTTGATATGAATTTAGGAGTATTTTCTTATTATTAATTTTTATCTCAATACTCCAACTCCAGTCCGGCCTCGCTTATTTAACCGAAAAGATAAAACTAAACCTCTGCGTTAAAATAAATCATGACTTAACAAATTTTAAAATGAATTAAACACTCCATAAATATATATAAAAAAATTATTTTTAATTTAAATAATAGCAATTATGTATGGCTTATACGTAATCTGATTTTTAGGGTTCTACATGTGTATGCTCGCATCTCAAGTGTGTTCGTGGGTAGGCTGTATGGGGCTGGGGCCGTGAGTTCATTGGATCCAGAAGGGTCCTAGGGTGATCTAGGATAGGCTGGCTCGTGACTGGGTCTATCGGCTGTAGGCTAGCATCGTGATTTTTGGAAAGGTGAGTGCATTAGGGTGCGATTTAGAAAGGGCGAGATTCCAGCAGCATGTTCGGGGCTGATCAAAGGCTTAAGAGATCTGGTTTTGATTGGTTAAGGGCGGTTAGTGTGTGTTTTAGGTATGGTAAAAGTTGGGAAAAATTTGGTTAAGTTTCGAGGCGATTCGGGTTAAAATCGTGACCCTGGTCCAGATTTTAAAACGAATCGATTAAATCTTGTATCATGCTTGAGTTTAATTCTAGGAATGCTTAAAAATTTGTTTTGGGATATTTTAAAGAGTTTGGTAAGCTTCGGGTCAAATTTTAGAGGTCCAGGGTTAAAATGATCATTTTGGGTTTCCAGGGACAAAATGGTCATTTTGAACCCGGGGTGAAATTTTGGTCCTGGCAGCACCAAGCACAATATTATCATGTTTTAAAATGTTTATGCAACATGATCACGATTTTATGAATTTATGAAATATAATTTGCATGCTTGATTTGAAGAAAAATTTATGCACGTGCATGATTTTGATAAGTGATGAAAATTATGATGTTTTGAAGGATAAGAATTAGTTGTGGCTATCATAGTATATGTAAATTCTTAATACGTATATGTAAGTGATGATAATGAGGCCTAGGCATAGTGGATGGGCAATACTGTCACTGATGTCCCACAACCTTGGGGTACCGCGGTTCTATGTATGATGGATCCATTGTAAATAATGAATGATATACGATAGTCACAACTAATGAACTGAATTCACTATATGAACGATTTATGATGAATGATAAATGATGAATGACGAACAATGAATAATGATGAGCTGTTTTGACATGTAATGCTTTCATGCGACACATTTGCATTACGCTTTTAAAGTTCATGAAAGGTATGTTGAGTATTGTATTTTTCACTGATGTGTGCGATGTATATGTACTTGTTATTTCTGGTACAGTTGTGTTGAGTCTCTAGACTCAGTTGGCGTGTGTGATGCAGGTGAGCTTGATATCGATGGGACTGGAGGTGCCGAACTCTGAGCCGACAGGCCTGGTAGGGGGACACGACCCGAGGACCGCATGTTTTCCGCACATTTACGATTTTATGATGTTGAGAGGATATGATTATTTTTATACGGTGATTTATTTCACTGTTGGAGGTTAAGATTTTTACTCGATTATGTTCTGTTAAATTTTTATTGGCAATTACTTATGATTATTTTTTAAAGATATTTTAAGTAGGACTGCATGCATGCAATTCAATCAAATGCTTATTTTCAAAATGTGACTTTTATAAATAAAAAAATATATAATTCATCACTTTTAACTTAGTAGACGTTGTAGTTGGTATCAGGGCAAGGGTCCTGTATAGAGTTGTGCCACCGCCAGCTTCTGTAGCTCAATCTTCAAACCTCAAGTATGTAAGCTTTTATGTTTTAAATGTTTTAAATGATTTACTGTTATCACCTGAATGTTTATATGATTGATGTTTTATGATGATTTACGGTACATGTTCAACTACTTTTACGATTTAAGGATTTACTATTTTAAAAAAACTATATTTATTGAATGATGAGTTACGTTTATAAATAGGACTGTATTCAGATATGCATGCCTCCCAGACGTGGTCCCAGCGTAGAAAGACAAGATGATATTCCTGCAGGTGGCAGAGGCCCTCCACCCCCACCACCGCCTTTGGATGCATCCACCCGAGTTCTGGAGGGTATGGCTAGGATTCTAGAGCAGGTACAGCAGGCTCCTAGGCCTCAGGTGGACGTTTTTTAGCAATTCAGGAGACAACCCGAAGGAGTTCGTGGGCACTACTGATCCATTCCTGGCAGAGGGATGGATTTGTTCGCTAGAGCTGCATTTTTAGTACACTTACACTTTTTGGCTACTTTTAACCATCTCAAATTCAAATTAAGCTTCCAAACTTATTCTAATTAGCTCTTTTTTCACCGCTTCTCAGTTTGGAAACTCTTGACCAACAAACAAGTTTGAACCATCCGTGAATGAAAATGTGTCATTATCAATATCCACATCCGCAACCAAATTTGCGTCATTACTTGCAACCACATTTGCCTTGACCTCATTTGCGTCATTACGTGCTTCATCATATAATTCGTCTGTGTTACTACGATACATATGCATGGCATCCATATTATGTGCTTCGTTGAAAAATTCACTGCTATTATTACGATCCACAGAAACAATATTCAAGTGAAAATAATCATCAAAATGTCTCTGTTCGTTATAATTGCAATTGTTTTCATCAATACCATATCCGTGCACATTATTAAAAACATCAAAAGAAGCAACACGTTCAATTTCAACTTGAAGCACTGGCCTACTTCTCGGACAACCAAGATACCAATATGCTTTCAAATCATGGTCATTCTCTATATAAATCGGTTGAATGTTGCGCGGCAAATCTAGAAGATAACTCAACCTCAAGTTGACAGTATCTTCTACTTTCTCAGCTCTATATATTTCACTTTTTATATTTTCAAAATAACAAATATCATCCTCCACTGGAATAACAACAAACTTTGCATTAGGCCCTGTATTCCATTTATATACCAGGTCCTCCATCACTTCCCATTTCCCATCGAAATGAACAACAATAACTGTTGGTATATCTACAAAATTCACCAAAAAAATAAAAATTATGATAATTAGAATGGAAATTTTTTTTAATAATAATAAAAAAACCGTGGCCACACAAGGTTGGCAAAAAATTTGTTGGTCAACCGAGAAAAATTTCTTGGTTGACCGAAGTTAAGTCGGTCGACCAAGAAGAATTCTTCTTGATCGACCGACTTAATTTTGGTCGAAAAATTCTTGATCAACCGAGTTAATTTTGGTCGATCGCTGCATGAAAAAACAATGAACGAGGTTCAAGGAAAGTGGAGAAAACTTACTGTGATTTTTCTTCAAATACAGACGAATTGGTCTTCAAATACAGAAGAATCGGGCAAGATATGCGGGAGAAGATTTAGATCTAGATCCGAGGAATGAGCAACAACAGCTGGTCGATTTCGATTTAACGTAATGCAGAAGCAGTAGATGTGGTAGATGAGGTCTTTAAATTTTAGAAGCTGGTAACCCAATCGCTTTTTTAATTGGGGAAGATGTGTGTCGAATTAGAAGAAAGAGAAGAGAATAATTAATTTATTAAGTTAGAAGTTTAATTAAGATTTAATGTAATAATCAAGAGTCAACTTCTTCTTTTTTTTTTAAAAAAAAGTTAGTCCTTGTTTTAAAATCCTTTATGTCTTAATCCTAAAAAAAAAAGTTAGTCCTTGTTTTAAAATCCTTTATGTCTTAATCCTAATTTTTTAATTGGCCCTCCTTAATTGCTGGCAGCGGATTCGGCAGATCTGCCACCAGCTTATTTTTATTTTTAAATTATTATTATTATTATTTTTTTTATTTTTTAGAACATGAACATGCTTTATTTATATTTTTCTAAGATTTTTTTTCCATTTGATTATTTGAACATGTAAAAAGAAAAGAGAAAAATAAAATCTTGGGATCCGAGGATTGAATTTGGTAGACTTTATATTAAATTCATGTAAAAGATTATTTTCATTGTTAATCACCCATTATTATTCGGTATATGCAAACATTTGGTACTTTCAATCCATTATGGTTCCATTTTCAGTAATTCTTTTGTAATATGTTAATATTTATAAACTTAGTTTATTTTTAAAGATAAATCATATTGGGAGTTTATCCTTCAATTTCCAATAGTTTCTACTTTGTTTTTAGAACTTGTTAGTTTAGGATATTAGAAATAATCATCGAATATAGAGTTCACTTTCGTTTGATGTTTAAAAGTTAGTTTTTTACATTTTTACTCAATTTGGTGCTTTTAGCACCTAACAGGACTACAACCGAAAAATTGTGCAAGCAAAATTTACAATCTCAGTGGGACCCGAAATATGCCTGCAAATACGTAGAAATTCTGAAAAAAGAAAGGACAGTTCTTACACAACGGGTGAAGAGGCTTTAGTAATACTAGGTATAGTCACCTCAATTTTTGAGGTGTTTACCCACTCATGCAGTGCAGAATATTACTATTTTTTCTTTTTTTCAAGTAATGAAACATGCATTCTGATACCCCATGGATGAGCCCATTATCCCTGGCCCATCCCTAGCCCAAATGGAAGACAGGCCCATCAAGGGCCCAGGTATTCTCTTATAAATACCAGGTTTGAGCGTATGATATTTCATTCACTATATTGTTTTCAGCAGCACCCTTAGCTGCTCCCCCTATATATCCTCAGTCCCTGACTTGAGCGTCGGAGGGGCTACGCAAGGACACCCTCCTGGCCCCCTTTAACGGTCTTTTTCGTGATTTCAGGCTCAGGACAATTTCAAAACCCTGCGTCTGCACTAGTGACACTTGCTGGGAGCGGACCCTAAATTTCCCGTGAGTATCACTTGGCGCCGTCTGTGGGAAAACTTGAGTTGAGACGTAGAGATGGTAGGCAGGAAAGGAAGTAGAAGAGCTACCTCAGCATCATCGCGTCCTCAAAGGGGACCCGAACAGTCTCATGGTGAGACAAGACAGGAACAACCGCGTCTCGAGACGAGAAAGGAACAACCTCGTCCAGAGACAAGAACCGAGCAGCCCCTTCAGGATACAAGGGTCGAGCAAACCCATCCCAATGAGAATGTTGGGAACTTGACTTTGGAACAGTTGGGCCAATTTATCACCGGGACAGTGGATGAGGCAATGAAGAGGAATAAAGAGTCTATGTTTGTAGAAGAGCAAGCCGCTCGCCAGGAGCAAGAGAAGAATGTGGAGGGCAGTCAGAGTAGGGGGGAGGAGACGCGACCCCTCCCAAGTGAAGAGAATCCGGAGATAGAGGAGATGTGGAAAGAAATACAAATGTTGAGGCAGCAGTTGGGGAGCAGAGCGTCGACACCCAAGAGAGGAAGTCCTTTTTCACTAACCATTTTAGAAGAAGGGCTTCCTCCAAATTTTCGACAGTCGAATGTGGGAGAGTACGATGGACATACTGACCCCGAGGAACACTTGGGGAGGTTTGAGAATGCGTCTCTGTTGCACCAATATTCGGATGGAGTCAGGTGCAGGGTGTTTCTGGGCACGTTGGTGAGGTCAGCCCAGCAGTGGTTTAACACTTTGCAGCCCAGCTCTATACGTTCTTTTCAGGACTTCTCAGTTGCCTTCTTGCACCGATTTGCTAGCAGCAAGAGGCACCAGAAAAATTATTTGAGCCTGTTCGTGATGAAACAGCAAGAGAATGAAACTTTGCGAGAATTTGTCCAGCGTTTCAACAGTGCAGCGCTGGAAATACCAGCGGCTACCCCTGACATCATGATAAGTGCCTTCACACAAGGACTGAGGGGAGGGGAGTTTTTCAAGTCGCTGGTATGCATCTTTGGATGCTCCTACCCCACCATGCCTGGCCCTTTACCTTACCTTAAAAAGAAAAAGAGACGTACCGAACCGCTTGCAGAATCAAATCCTGTTCCACAAGATCCTCTATCAGCGACTGGAGTGGGAGAGTTAGAGTCGAAAAGAGGAATCCGCCCGAGGAGGGGCTTGCGTCTGATTAGCTAGTTCCTCTAAGTGTTCCGGTCGGTGGAGCAACTCTGGGACGAATTTTCAATGTGCTTGGAGAGCCTGTTGATAATTTAGCCTGGATTTTTCATTTTTTTAGTCCAACCAAAGCCAAACTGTTTTACCAAGCCTTAAATTCTTCCATTATGGCTATTCTGAAATATTTCACTACATTGTGGTAAAGGTCGTAATGCCAGAGGAATCATTACCGTAAGGCATAGAGGGGGAGAATAAAAAAAAAAAGGTCTTTCTTGAGGTCTAGGTTTTCGGGCTCGAGCTGAGAAATATGTAAACTTGGAAGATGCCCAACGGTACAGAAGGATGGAGAAATGGCCCGGAGGAAGTAGAGTTGAGGGAGCGGAGAAAGGAGGAAGGAGAGGGGTGTGGGGGAAAGAGAGGAAGACAGAATTAGTAGTAGAAGACAATTCTCATCCCATGTTCCCCTGGATAGGAGTCGGGACGAGGTGATGGAGGTGAGGGCGCCCGCGGGGAGGTGGGAGAAGTCGCGAAGGGTTGGGTGCAGTGCTAGATTGCCTTCACGGGATAGACGAGAAGGATCCTCATTCAGGAGTCGACAAAGGTCTCGCTCGCCCCCTAGGCGTGGTCAAGACCCTCCGTGGATAAATCAGAGGATCGGGGAGCAGAGAGGGGAAGGTCGATGTCAAGATGTCTCTCAGGAGCTCGTCGAACCGAGGAGGGGAATGAATGAGGATAACCACCCTACGAGAGGAATGATTCATATGATCTCGGGGGGTGCTACTGATGGAGACTCTGGGCGAGCTCGGAAGGCACATGGGAGAAGCTTGGAGAACTTTGAGATATCTAGGGGTGCAGACTTACCACAAGACCCCGTCATCAGCTTTGGGCTGGAAGACCTCTGAGGCGTTGTGACTCCACATAACGATGCCTTGGTGGTAACGACCACCATTGCCAATTATGATGTGGCGAGAATATTTATTGATAATGGAAGCTCTGTGAACGTCTTGTTCAAGAGCACGTTGGATCAAATGAAGATGGGAGGATTTGAGTTTGAGCCGATATCCACCCCGCTGTATGGGTTTGCAGAACGCGTCATCTTGCCTTTGGGTCAGATTGTTCTTCCCCTATCCTTGGGGACTGATTTTCGGCGGGTAACAAAGATGATAGCCTTCACTGTAGTAGATACCCCGTCAGCGTATAATGGAATTCTAGGACGACCAGCCCTGAAGGATTTTAGAGCAGTAGCTTCCAGTTATCATCAAAAGCTTAAGTTTCCTGTGGGAAAAGGAGTTGGAGTCCTATGCGGGGACCAAAAAGTCGCACGTCTTTGTTATGAAAGAATCGTGAAGGAAGAAGAAAAGAGAGGTCGCGAGCATTCGCATGGAAGCTTGAGCTCAGTCTTGCAGTTGTAGAGTCATTCGAAGAAGCTTCTAAGTGGGTAACTTTGTTCTGTGAAGGTATAAGAGGAGCATAAAAGTTGGAGAAAGCGCAGGGCAAGGCTTCAAAGAGACCCTGAAGTGCTTACCACCTCAGAAAATATTACTCTTGAATTTATTGTTGATGTATTTCATCTTTGCATTTTCCCATGTAATCAGTTGAAATTCAATAAAACCAAGTTCTTATATTAAGTTCATGGATGTTGTTGTATTGTGAGGATGAAATAAATTTTAATTTCCTGCTAAGGTATCGCCTAGCAGAGGAGCAGAGTTGGGGTGGAAGAAAGATTTTATTTTCCTGCTAAGGCATCGCCTAGCAGAGGAGCAGAGTTGGGGTGGAAGAGAGAGGAGCAGAGTTGGGGTGGAAGAGAGATTTTATTTTCCTGCTAAGTCATCGCCTAGCAGATGAGCAGAGTTGGGGTGGAAGAGAACTTTTATTTTCCTACTAAGGCATCGCCTAGTAGAGGAGCAGCGTGTAGAAGAAAATTTTTATTTTCCTGCTAAGATATCACCTAGCAGAGGAGTTAGAGGGTGGGGGCGTTGAATTTTCATTCTCCTGCTAAGGTGTCACCTAGCTGAGGAGTTAGAGGGTGGAGGCGTTGAATTTTTATTTTCCTGCTAAGGTATCACCTAGCAGAGGAGTTAGAGGGTGGGGCGTTGAATTTTCATTCTCCTGCTAAGGTATCACCTAGCAGAGGAGTTAGAGGGTGGAGGAGTTAGAGGGTGGAGGCGTTAAATCTTTATTTTCCTGCTAAGACTCGGCTTAGCAGAGGAGTTAGAGGATGAAGGTGTTGAATTTTTATTCTCCTGCTAAGGTATCACCCAGCAGAGGAGTTAGAGTGTGGAGGTGTTGAATTTTTATTTTTCTACTAAGGCCCGGCTTAGTAGAGGAGTTAGAGTGTGGAGGTGTTGAATTTTTATTTTCCTGCTAAGGCCCGGCTTAGCAGAGGAGTTAGAGTGTGGAGGTGTTGAATTTTTATTTTCCTGGTAAGGCCCGGCTTAGCAGAGGAGTTAGAGTGTGGAGGTGTTGAATTTTTATTTTCCTGCTAAGGCCTGGCTTAGCAGAGGAGTTAGAGTATGGAGGTGTTGATTTTATTTTCCTTCTAAGGCCCGGCTTAGCAGAGGAGTTATGAGATGATGAGGTGAGAGTTTGAATTTTCCTGCTAAGGCCCGGCTTAGCAGAGGAGTTAGAGGGTGGAGGTGTTGATTTTATTTTCCTACTGAGGCATCGCCTAGCAGAGGAGTTAGAGGGTGAGCGCGTTGAATTTTATTTTCCTGCTAAGGCTTGGCTTAGCAGAGGAGTTAGAGGATGGATGTGTTTATTTTATTTTCCTGCTAAGGTATCACCTAGCAGAGGAGTTAGATGGAGGAGTTGAATTTTATTTTCCTGCTAAGGCATCGCCTAGTAGAGGAGTTAGAGGGTGGGGGCGTTGAATTTTATTTTCCTGCTAAGGCATCGCCTAGCAGAGGAGTTAGAGGGTGAGGGCGTTGAATTTTATTTTCCTGCTAAGACATCGCCTAGCAGAGGAGTTAGAGGGTGGAGGTGTTGAATTTTATTTTCATGCTATGGCGTCACCTAGCAGAGGAGTTAGAGGGTGGAGGTGTTGAATTTTATTTTCCTGCTATGAACTATGTTAGCAGAGGAGTCAAGGGCACGGGGAATTGGAAACTATTTCCCTTCAAAAGCTTAGTAGAGGACCTTGAAGATGGGGGCAACGAGGGCATATTGTGTTAGAAAAATTTATTTCGTTTGTCATTAACGAACAATGTTTGCCGCTGCGAAAATTACGGGGTTCGACCTGCCCGGTCAGGTCGCGGGGATCGACCTGCCCGGTCTGGTCGTGGGGGCAACGCCCCCATAAAATTTTTTCAGAAATCACACAACCAATCGCAAGGCAATGTATCAAAATTCTCAACGTACTGGACGAGTGCTCAGGCGAGCGTGCGTTCGGCAGGTCGACTTGACAAGGAGATGGGGCGAGAAGGTCAAGGGAGCGGTGCGAGCACGCAGCAGGTGTGATGGGCGAGCGTGCGCTGGTTGGGCGAGCGTGCGAGAGCGAAGAAGGTGCTTGGGCGTGAATGCGGCGTGATTGCAGACGAGCATCGAGAGGGCGAGGGGGAAGCGCGGCAGGCGATGGCGAGAGCAGAAGGCGGGCGAGCGTGGCGCTTGGGCGAGTAGGAGGTGCACCGAGCGAGCTGGGGTGAAGCTCGGGCGAGCAGGATGCGCGGCGCGGGGCGAGCTTGGGCGAGCATGGAGCAGGTCGAGCGTCTGCGCGCGGTGCTGGGCGACCGCTGCGCCGAGAACGGGCGAGCTGGGGTGAAGCTTGGGCGAGCGTGGCGCTTGGGCGAGCAGGAGGTGCGCCGGGCGAGCTGGGGTGAAGCTTGGGCGAGCCTGGCACTTGGGCGAGCAGGAGGTGCGCCGGGCGAGCTGGGGTGAAGCTTGGGCGAGCGTGGCACTTGGGCGAGCATGAGGTGCGCCGGGCGAGCTGGGGTGAAGCTTGGGCGAGCGTGGCTCTTGGGCGAGCAGGAGGTGCGCCGGGCAAGCGGGGGTGAAGCTTTGGGCGAGCAGGAGGTGCGCCGGGTGAGGCGATGGTGGAGCGGTAGCTTGGGCGAGGCGGGGCCGGCGCGCGGGGTGAAGCGGTAGCTCGGGTGATGGCGAGGTGATGATGAAGCGGTGCTAGGATTACGATTTGATTTGTTTCCAAATTTTTGGGGACTGACGAAAGGATGGAAGATAATGCACAACTCGCACCCGGTAACCCGAGGACAGCACGACTAATTGAACATCGAACCTGCGATTCAGTTCGACTCGGGAGGGGGAGACTGGTGATACCCCATAGATGAGCCCATTATCCCTGGCCCATCCCTAGCCCAAATGGAAGACAGGCCCATCAAGGGCCCAGGTATTCTCTTGTAAATACCAGGTTTGAGCGTATGATATTTCATTTACTATATTGTTTTCAGCAGCACCCTTAGCTGCTCCCCCTATATATCCTCAGTCACTGACTTGAGCGTCGGAGGGGCTACGCAAGGACACCCTCCTGGCCCCCTTTAACGGTCTTTCCTTTAACGGTCTTTTTCGTGATTTCAGGCTCAGGACAATTTCAAAACCCTGCGTCTGCACTAGTGACACTTGCTGGGAGCGGACCCTAAATTTTCCGTGAGTATCACATTCATTTGTATATGTATTTCTTTTACACTTTATTTATTGTTAAATACATAAAAATAATTAAATCTAAACCAAAATAAAACAATAATCGATTCCTTTTAATTTAATTGACATAGTTAACAACATATATTGTTAGTTTTAACTTTTAAAGGTATCAATCAGTTCAAGTACAAATGTAAAGAAATAAAAAACGAGAAACAAATTTTATCAATGTTAAGTATGAAAAAAGTCATTATCATAATTAAAAAATTGAACAAAAACGAATTTATAATTTTTAAAAATTTAGTAATGCAATTAAAGTTTTTAATTAGATCTGAATCAATTTCTTCCTTGCTGAAAGAGATATATGCCATAGGTAGGCGTGAAAATAAGTGATTGACATAAAAGATTTATAGAATCTAACTTGCTAGAGGCCTAAAATATAAATATATATAGCAATTAGCAAAGTGCAGATGCAGAGATCGACCTCGATTTGTATATGTAAATATGTGTCTGGTCGGGTTGGGTCTTTTAGATGGGCCAGACATGGGTTTTCCCTATTTCGTATCTTTTGGGTTGTTCTTTGATGGGAGACCAAATTAGAGAACGAGTTGGGGTGAGGACTGATACAAATTCTAGTTGGGTTTGGCACATGCGTGCAAGTCAGTTCCATAAAAATTATACATTGAAGGTCGAATAGCCGATAGTGTGAGGATATTCTTAAGAATAAGTTGGACTCCAATATTGTGGGGTTTGAGTTTGAGTTTGATTTCATCATCATAGTTCAAAGTTTCACCAGGAATATAAAACCCGGATTCTAACAATTTAGTCCACCCATTGTTCACACTCTTCCTACCATATCTAGACAATACTTTCACGATTTCAATGGCATGGTAACTGAATCGCATGCATATTGTGCCCACTAAAGCATGCAGCAGTTATTGAAATAATAGAAAATACGCTGAACGCTTTTGGGGTTAGTAGCACGGAATTGACATACACTTTTCAGGACAGACTCAATGCGGGCAGGTTGCTTGGCTTGTCAAAACAAAAGGCGAAGCAAGACACGTTGAAAAGCTTCTATTAGAGGCTTTAAAACAATCTTTTGCAAGAGCGTCTCTTCAGATTCTTCTGTTGCATCATTGACACCACCAAGTTGTCCTGCAGTGTTTAACAATACAACCCCCTTAACTTGATCTTGCATTGAGGCCGCTGATACCAAGGCTGTAAATCATCCTAGACTGAGACAACAATTAGGTTAGTGGCCAAGTTCAACTGGGCCAAAAAAAGGAAGCGCAAAACTAAAATTTAAGCATAAAAATAGACCAATCAATTTAGAAACTAAATAAGAATGTCCAAATGCATTAATTTTAATGGTAGGAAGAAATTGGTTGCAAAGGCCCTCGATCTACTTGCTTGAAAATTTGCGGAAAATTAAATTTTTTTTTTTTTTTTTTAAAAAGAACTTAATGGCCTCGCTCATAAAATCACTGGTGAAACAAGTTCAATATTTCAAAATAATTGCAGCGGAAGAAAATAAAGTTTGCCAAAAATCACAATTTAAAAATATCCAACAACTGATAAAATTGTTTGCGGAAAAACATAACAACTGCTGCACTGAGGTCCTCGGGTGCCACTACTGCCGACCCAAGCTGGCTCACTGGTCCCCGCCCTCGGCCCTGGCCTCATCAGTACCTACAACAATCAAGTCTAGTGAGCCTAAAGACTCAGCATGCATAAATCGCAGGTAACGAGTAAAAATCTGAATTTAAAATATGCATGTGATAAAATATCCTGTCCTGAGGCATACTGAAAATAATCTGTACTGAGCAGTTATAATACGTGCATAACTGAACTGGAAGTCACTGTAAAAATATTTGCTCCTTGGAGTCTGTACTGAAATAACTGATAAAATTTTCTGTTGAGATTATGTTTTACGCCTGTGGCCACTCCACTAAGCTGAACTGATCGGTAACTGGCTACCGGGGAGGCTGAAACTGAACTGAGCTGGCCGGTCACTGGCGACCGGGTGGTACCATACTGAACTGATCGGTCACTGGCGGCCGTATAAAAATAACACTCCCACATAGTGAATGAACCACAAGCCATATCGCATAAATCTCAAAAATAATCATTTTCTGTTTAATGCACGTAAAATAATTAACTGGCGTAATGAAAATTCCTGTAATTTTACCAACTAGATTGGATTGGATCGTTCCCAGGCTCGCTGCAACCTAACTGTGCCATGAAAAATATGCAATAGCTTAAACATAACCAACTATGAAATTTACGTTCAAAAGATGCGACTATGACGCCTAATGACTTCGCATTTAATCATGACTCCGAACCAACCTGAACCGACACTGAACCGACGTATAGTCATGATTAAAATACGCTGAAAAATCATAAAATAACGTTCCTAAAATGATAGGGTCGAAATCTAGGTGAAATGGAGGCCGAAACACGAAACGCTCTTTCGAGAGTCAATTTGGCACATTGCACCGTAAATTCTCGTACGACCTCAAAATTGATCCAAATGAGAAACGGTTGAAAACATGACCTTCCTAACTCAATGAGGCACTGTCCAGTCCAAGGCCATGGGCTAAAAGCCAACCAAGAACTCAAACGACGCTTCTGAACAGCAGCATACTTGCTGTCAAAAAAATACAGCAGCTGCGCACTACAAGACTTGCATTGGTTTCGAGACTATCGGCCATTAGGGGCGTGAACCACCGACCAGAGACTCTTACTAACATC
Source organism: Primulina tabacum (assembly GCF_025594145.1). NCBI lineage: Eukaryota > Viridiplantae > Streptophyta > Magnoliopsida > Lamiales > Gesneriaceae > Primulina > Primulina tabacum. The sequence goes on along the minus strand of NW_027459865.1, from coordinate 8,591 downwards.
CCAAGGAATGATTTGAACCATGGCTAAGGGCCCTAGGCCAGCCACAATCCGCATCACACCAAATCTTAACCGAAGGGTCCAACCGAGAGCAACGTGCATGCGTGTGTAGTGTTTATGCTATGATCGATGTCTTGCGTCGTTCCAGTGGCCATTTGATTGACCATGGCACGATCTAGACATCTAGGAGCATGATATGAACCGTGGCTAAGGGCCATAGGCCAACCAAGATCCACACCAAGCCACAAAAGAAACGAACCATATGCTGAAAAATGGAAGGGCCGAATGGGGAAAGGGGCTGTTCTTGTTGATTATTTAAAAACCGATGAGCCATGGACCAAGCCACCAAAAGGGCGACTTAGTCACGTCTTAGACATGCTAGGGAAGTGATCCAACCATGGCTAAAGGCCCTTGGGGCAGCCAAGATCAGATCCACAACCCTTGACACAAAACTGAAATTTCGAATCACATTTCTGCACTTATGGGGAACTTGCTGTCATTTCGGTTTTCCAGCAAGTATGGGGCTGGTTTGAATGGACCAACATGGTCCTAATGCATCCTACTACATGTATACAAGCCGCCTTGGGAGCCTGGAGTCGATCCAATACCTGAAACCATCAAAACTCAGAAAAACGTGAAGCTTGTCAAGGGAAGTCGAAAATTCTGCATGTGTGCTCCAAAATATTTTGACATGGATCTCGATTTTTACTTGCTAAAACATGATCATGTACTGAAAAATAAATGATAATATGACTTGATTGAGGTTTGAAAGAAATCTAGACATGCCTGGTTTCGTTTTGAAAGAAAACGAACGAAACGACGACGCGCGGCACGGAGGAGGTGGAGCGCTTCTCTTGTTTACCTTTCTTGCTCTCGATTTTTCTTCCCTTGCTTCCTACTGAATTCCCACGGTTTTCCTCTCTCAAAAACACTCTGAATTTCGTGACTAAGGGAGGGGGAATGATGGTTAGGAGGGTGAGGGAAGTGGGTGCAAGATATAAGGAAAGAATCAAGACCAAGTCTTCTCATTTTTGAATTTTGAATTATGGTTTGATATCAAATGAGTTGGTGGATGCTTCTAGGAGGTAGTGGCCGAAATTTTGCTTATTTTCTAGTCTAGGATATGTCCATTAATTAATTAAATTGTGCTCCCAAAAATCCTAGAATTATCCTACTAATTACATGCAAAGAATTGGTCAAAGTTGATGAGTTGGAAAATGAATCTTCTAGCACTAAGGGTGGCCGAAAAATGCATGATAAAATAAAGGGAAATGTTGATTATCTAGTCAACTAATAATCCTTGAAAGCCTTATTAATCATTTAAATAATTTTAGTGAGCTAACCCCTTAATTAAATAACTTAAATGAGTTCATTTCTTAATCACCTCAAATAATTAAATTAAATCCTCAAACCTCCCTTTCTAACTTAAATGAACTTGGTTGCTAGCTAAATTAACTTCTGGAAATATTTCTCGAATCTTAAATTCTATCTCAAAACTCCAACTCCGGTCCGGCCTCACTGAAATAACTGAAATGCTAAAGATCAAACTACTGAACTGAAATAATAAAATAATTAACTTCAAACAAATGCATTTAAAATAATCATGCAATGAAGTCAATTAAATTTAAAAATCTAGAATTATGCATGGCTTATACGTCTACTGATTTACGGGTTCTACAATCCTCCCCCCCTTAAAAGAAATTTCGTCCTCGAAATTAGAACTCACCGAATAACTCAGGGTATCGACTTCTCATCTCCGGCTCAAACTCCCACGTAGCTTCCTCCTCTGAATGGTTGAGCCATTTGACTTTGACTCGCTTAACCAACTTGTTCCGAAGTTTCTTCTCCTGTCTGTCTAGGATCTGCACGGGTCTCTCCTCATAAGATAAGTTCGGAGTAAGCTGCAACGGCTCGAAATTCAGCACATGCGAAGGATTTGCCATATACTTCCTCAGCATGGAGACGTGAAAGACATTGTGTACTCCGGCCAGATTTGGCGGAAGAGCCACACGATACGCTAGCGTCCCAACTCTGTCGAGGATCTCAAACGGTCCAATGAATCTCGGACTGAGCTTCCCTTTCTTGCCAAATCTCATGACACCCTTCATAGGTGCCACTTTCACGAAGACATGATCGCCCACTGCAAACTCTAACTCTCTCCTCCGCTGATCGGCATAACTCTTCTGTCGACTCTGAGCAGTCCTCATTTTATCACGGATCTTGACTACTACATCTGCTGCCTGCTGAACAATCTCTGGACCCAACTCTGCTCTCTCTCCTACTTCATCCCAATGAACAGGAGATCTACACTTGCGACCATACAGCGCTTCATACGGAGCCATACCTATAGACGACTGGAAACTGTTGTTATAGGTGAACTCTACCAATGGTAAGTTTGACTCCCAACTCCCAGAGAAATCAATGACGCAAGCGCGAAGAAGATCCTCCAAAATCTGAATAACTCGCTCTGACTGCCCATCCGTCTGCGGATGGAAAGCTGTGCTAAACAGCAACTTCGTACCCATAATCGAATGCAAACTCTTCCAAAACGAGGAAGTGAATCTGGGATCTCTGTCGGATACGATAGAAACTGGAATACCATGGAGTCGGACTATCTCTCGGATATACAGCTCTGCATACTGAACCATGGTGAAAGTCGTCTTAATAGGCAAGAAGTGCACTGATTTGGTAAGACGATCTACAATCACCCAGATAGCATTCGATCCTCTGGCTGACCTCGGCAATCCGGTCACAAAGTCCATGGTAACATTCTCCCACTTCCACTCGGGAATAGGGAGAGGCTTGAGCAAACCTGCTGGTCTCTGATGCTCGGCCTTCACTAACTGACAAGTCAGGCACTCGGATACAAAACGCCTGATGTCCTTCTTCATTCCTGGCCACCAATACAATAGCTGCAGATCTTTGTACATCTTCGTACTCCCAGGGTGAATAGAGTACGGGGACGTATGGGCCTCTGATAAGATGTCTGCTCGGATAGAATCACTGCTGGGAACCCATATCCTATCTCGGTATCTCACAATACCGTCGCTGACTGCATACAAAACACTGCCCTTGGCTTCATCTCTCTTCTTCCACTGTGCCAACTGCTCATCTGCTGCCTGACCGCTGCGAATAAGGTCAATAAGAGAGGACTGGAGGGTCAAGGTAGATAAACGAGGAACTCTACCTCGCGGATAAGTCTCAAGATCAAACCTCTGCATATTAATCTGAAGAGGTTTCTGCATCGTCAAATGAGCCATCACTGCGACTTTCCTGCTCAAAGCATCCGCAACTACATTAGCTTTACCCGGGTGGTAGCTAATGTCACAATCGTAGTCTTTCACAAGCTCCAACCAACGCCTCTGACGCATGTTCAGCTCCTTCTGCGTAAAGAAATACTTGAGGCTCTTATGGTCGGTAAAGATCTGGCACTTCTCTCCATACAGATAGTGCCTCCAAATCTTCAAAGCAAAAACTACGGCCGCTAACTCCAGATCATGGGTAGGGTAATTCTTCTCGTGGATTTTCAGCTGTCGAGAAGCATACGCTATCACTCTCCCATGCTGCATCAAAACTGCACCTAAACCAAGCTTCGAAGCATCGGTATAAAGGACAAACTCACCAGATCCTGACGGTACAGCCAAAACGGGTGCTGAGATAAGAGCTTGCTTCAAAGTATCGAAGCTCTTCTGACACTCCTCGCTCCACACAAACTTCACATTTTTCTTTGTCAGTGCTGTGAGTGGAACGGCAATAGAGGAAAATCCTTGGATGAATTTTCTGTAATATCCTGCTAGCCCAAGGAAACTGCGGATCTCGGATGCATTCTGAGGCACAACCCAATCTCTGACTGCTACAACTTTTGCGGGGTCTACTTCAATACCACTGCTAGAAACAATGTGGCCCAAGAACGCCACCTTCTCTAACCAGAATTCGCACTTACTGAACTTTGCGAATAGTTTATGTTTCTGCAATGTCTGCAACACTGTGGTCAGATGCCTGCTGTGCTCCTCCCGACTCTTGGAGTAGACGAGAATGTCATCTATGAACACTATCACAAACTGGTCGAGGTACGGCTGAAATACGCGATTCATTAGATCCATGAAGATCGCTGGCGCATTCGTCAGACCGAACGGCATCACTAGGAACTCGTAGTGGCCATAACGAGTCCTGAAAGCTGTCTTCGAGACATCAGCATCTCTCACCCTCAACTGGTGATAACCGGAACGCAGATCTATCTTGGAGAAAATCGAAGCTCCCTGCAACTGGTCAAACAGATCCTCAATCCTCGGCAGTGGGTATTTATTCTTCACTGTAACCCTGTTCAACTCCCTGTAGTCAATGCAAAGCCTCATCGAGCCATCCTTCTTTTTCACAAATAAGACTGGCGCGCCCCATGGAGAAAAGCTCGGGCGAATGAACTCCTTGTCGAGAAGTTCCTGGATCTGCTTCTTAAGCTCTGCCATCTCTGTCGGTGCTAGTCGGTATGGCGCTTTGGATATCGGAGTCGTACCTGGCATAAGCTCAATGGAAAACTCCACCTCTCTCTCTGGTGGCATACCAGAGACGTCTTCGGGAAAACGTCTAAGAAATCTCTAACTATCGGAACATCTGAGGCTGAATGGCTGGGTTCCTCGGGGACAGATAAAAGGGTTGCTAGAAATGCCCGACACCCTCTATGCATGAGCTTCCTAGCCTGAACATAAGGAATAATGCGCGGTAAAGGAAAGTACCTGTCCGGCTCAAATAAGAACTGCTCCATTCCAGGCGGTCGGACAAGAACGGATCTCCGCTGGAAGTCTATCAACACTCTGTTCCTCAATAGCCAGTCCATCCCTAGGATGATGTCAAATTCCGGCATCGGTAGCACAATCAGATCCGCATAAACAAGATTACCGTGCAACTCAAGGTCTATATCTCGGATAACATTGGTAGCTGCCATCTCCTCGCCTGACGGCAACACTACTGAAAAGGCTGTATCTAGCCCAATGGTCTGGATCTTGAGAAAGTTTGCAAAGATCTCCGAAATAAATGAGTGAGTGGCCCCTGAATCTATCAAGGCCTTGGTAGCGAAACCAGATATAAAATTCTCCCTGAAAGAGCGGAGCTCTAAGTTGAATCCCACTACAAGATCTAAACTTATAGACATGCAAAGGTCTAGGTTCCTCTAGCTTAATTTCCCCGAAATAAATCTGAGTAGAGCATGCAATCCTATAACAGTTCTAAGTTCAAAATCTAAATCCCGATTCCCAAAATGCTGAAATTCGAAGAATAACTTAAAGTTTAAAGGTACCTGTCAACAACATAGTCTCCGGGTTGGTTTCCGCGGCATGGAGAGCAAAAACTCTGCCTTGGGTAGGCAGATTCCTCTGAGGACACTGCAGCAACATGTGGTCTGGACTGCCACACTTAAAACACTTTCCTGAGCCAGCCATACATGCTCCAGGATGGCGACGTGAGCACCTGGGACAGACTGGGTGCTCCTGAGTCCTCGGGGCTGGGCGTCCCCGCTGCTGCTGGCCTCTGTTCCTGGGCGGTCCATGAAAAGGCCTCTTATTCTGCTGCTGATGCTGAAGAGGAGGAGGGCGGTGCGGTGCCTGGACTGGGCGCTTGCCCTGGCGATCCCTCTCGATATCCCGCAGATCCTGCTCTGCGGCTAAGGCCTTGGAGACGGCAATCTCATAAGTAGCAGGGTCAGATACCCTAACATCCCGGCGCAAGATCGGCCGTAAACCCACCAGGAAGTGCATCAGCTTGGCTTTGGCTCATTCGCTATCAGGGGCACAAAGTGACAGCCCCTCTCGAACTTACGGATAAACTCCGTAACCGACATATCCCCCTGTCTCAGTCTCATGAACTCGGTGGTCAGCCTGGTGCGAACCTCCTCAGCAAAATACTTGGAGTAGAAAACCTCCGTAAAGCGGGTCCAAGAAAGTGTAGCCAAGGTCAGGGCTACCGAAGCTCCTTCCCACCATAAGCGGGCGTCTCAAGTGAACAAGTAGGTGGCACATCGGACTCGGTCTGCATCTCCCAGCTCCATAAAATCGAAGATAACCTCGAGGGATTTGATCCATCCCTCGGCAACCATGGGGTCAGATGTCCCAGAGAATTCCTTCGGGCGCATCTTCATGAATCGCTCATAAACAGCCTCGGGCCTGTCGGCCTGGCTGCGGCTGCGGCTACGGCTGCGGCATTGCCCCCCGCAAACTGTGCGAAGAACTGTGCCATTCCAGCTAACATCTGGGCACTCATGTCCGTGGGGGCGGTGGAGGAGGTGGTAGGTCTCCCTCCGGTCTATGCTCCTCTCTATCCTCTCGGCGAGGCTCCACCTCTCTGTTGCGCTCTAAAATGCGTCTAGGGGGCATACTGTTCCAACATAACCCATACGTAACTAACATGCATAATTCCATAATTTATTTTAAATGAACTCTGAAATACTGAAAATCTTGAAGCATGCTGACAAAATAATTCATGCTATAACTGAAATGTTGAACAAAATGCTGAACTGAAAAACTTACAGACCAAAGGCGTGGCTTCGTGAGCTTCTCGCGGTCAGTAGTAGTGAAACCCTATACAGAACCACCGCTCTGATACCAACTGCAAAGGCCCTCGATCTACTTGCTTGAAAATTTGCGGAAAATTAAAATTTTTTTTTTTTTTTTTTAAAAAGAACTTAATGGCCTCGCTCATAAAATCACTGGTGAAACAAGTTCAATATTTCAAAATAATTGCAGCGGAAGAAAATAAAGTTTGCCAAAAATCCAATTTAAAAATATCCAACAACTGATAAAATTGTTTGCGGAAAAACATAACAATGCTGCACTGAGGTCCTCGGGTGCCACTACTGCCGACCCAAGCTGGCTCACTGGTCCCCGCCCTCGGCCCTGGCCTCATCAGTACCTACAACAATCAAGTCTAGTGAGCCTAAAGACTCAGCATGCATAAATCGCAGGTAACGAGTAAAAATCTGAATTTAAAATATGCATGTGATAAAATATCCTGTCCTGAGGCATACTGAAAATAATCTGTACTGAGCAGTATAATACGTGCATAACTGAACTGGAAGTCACTGTAAAAATATTTGCTCCTTGGAGTCTGTACTGAAATAACTGATAAAATTTTCTGTTGAGATTATGTTTTACGCCTGTGGCCACTGCACTAAGCTGAACTGATCGGTAACTGCTACCGGGGAGGCTGAAACTGAACTGAGCTGGCCGGTCACTGGCGACCGGGTGGTACCATACTGAACTGATCGGTCACTGGCGACCGTATAAAAATAACACTCCCACATAGTGAATGAACCACAAGCCATATCGCATAAATCTCAAAAATAATCATTTTCTGTTTAATGCACGTAAAATAATTAACTGGCGTAATGAAAATTCCTGTAATTTTACCAACTGGATTGGATTGGATCGTTCCCAGGCTCGCTGCAACCTAACTGTGCCATGAAAAATATGCAATAGCTTAAACATGACCAACTATGAAATTTACGTTCAAAAGATGCGACTATGACGCCTAATGACTTCGCATTTAATCATGACTCCGAACCAACCTGAACCGACACTGAACCGACGTATAGTCATGATTAAAATACGCTGAAAAATCATAAAATAACGTTCCTAAAATGATAGGGTCGAAATCTAGGTGAAATGGAGGCCAAAACACGAAACGCTCTTTCGAGAGTCAATTTGGCACATTGCACCGTAAATTCTCGTACGACCTCAAAAATGATCCAAATGACAACGGTCAAAAACATGACCTTCCTAACTCAATGAGGCACTGTCCAGTCCAAGGCCATGGGCTAAAAGCCAACCAAGAACTCAAACGACGCTTCTGAACAGCAGCATACTTGCTGTCAAAAAAATACAGCAGCTGCGCACTACAAGACTTGCATTGGTTTCGAGACTATCGGCCATTAGGGGCGTGAACCACCGACCAGAGACTCTTACCAACATCCCAAGGAATGATTTGAACCATGGCTAAGGGCTCTAGGCCAGCCACAATCCGCATCACACCAAATCTTAACCGAAGGGTCCAACCGAGAGCAACGTGCATGCGTGTGTAGTGTTTATGCTATGATCGATGTCTTGCGTCGTTCCAGTGGCCATTTGATTGACCATGGCACGATCTAGACATCTAGGAGCATGATATGAACCGTGGCTAAGGGCCATAGGCCAACCAAGATCCACACCAAGCCACAAAAGAAACGAACCATATGCTGAAAAATGGAAGGGCCGAATGGGGAAAGGGGCTGTTCTTGTTGATTATTTAAAAAAACCGATGAGCCATGGACCAAGCCACCAAAAGGGCGACTTAGTCACGTCTTAGACATGCTAGGGAAGTGATCCAACCATGGCTAAAGGCCCTTGGGGCAGCCAAGATCAGATCCACAACCTTTGACACAAAACTGAAATTTCGAATCACATTTCTGCACTTATGGGGAACTTGCTGTCATTTCGGTTTTCCAGCAAGCATGGGGCTGGTTTGAATGGACCAACATGGTCTAATGCATCCTACTACATGTATAAAGCCGCCTTGGGAGCCTGGAGTCGATCCAATACCTGAAACCACAAAACTCAGAAAAACGTGAA